>NC_057794.1:10555943-10586196 GCF_018294505.1 Triticum aestivum | reverse complement strand
AAGCTTAGCATCCAAAAGGCGCTCAACATGTGCTTGAAAAGCATAGAACACCTGTTCAACATCAGACTTATGTTTTAGTAGATAGATCCAGCAAAAACGGGAGTAGTCGTCAATAAAACTCACATAATACTTGTAACCCCCAGAGGAAGCACGAGCAGGGCCCCAAACATCAGTATGAACTAATTCAAGAGGCATAGTAGACACACGAGCAGAAGCAGTATAAGAGAGTTGACGACTTTTACCACATTGACAAGCATCACAAACTAAAGCAGAAGTATCTAAGGTTGAACACTCGAGATCATTATTCCTAACAATGGAACTGACGACATTTTTGGATGGATGACCGAGACGCTGATGCCACTGAGATGAGGAGACACGGACGCTGGACGACGCTTGACGCTCGGACAGATGCGAGGCTCGTCCGAGTGGAAGAGGGTAGAGCCCTCCTTTGCTTCTACCTCGAAGAAGAATTCTCCTGGTGGCTTTGTCCTTAACAAGGAAAAAATATTTATGAAATTCAATGAAGATATGATTATCCGACACAAGACAATAGACTGATAGAAGATGTTGGCTAATATTTGGAACATGTAAAATATTGTTCAGGCGTAGAGAGGAACCGGCTAAGGTCGAGTGCCCAATATGCGAAATAGACAAACCTGAGCCGTTGGCCACCTGAACCTGATCATGGCCGCCGTAGCGTTCGCGGAACTGAAGACGCTCCAGGTCACTAGTCAGGTGATCCGTGGTGCCGGAGTCCAGAACCCAGTGCGTGGAGTTGTTGGAAGAGATCGATGCATTATATGCCGAGCGGCCATTGCCGCTGGAGTAGTCTGAATCGAAGCGCTTCTTACAGGTGTCGGCTTCGTGACCCCAATTCTTGCAAATCTGACACCTCGGGCGCCAGCGACGATTGCCATTGCGACCGTTGCCTCCTCCTCCACCGCCGTTGTTACGACGGTTGTCTTGACCGCCGTGCTGGTAGCCCTGCCCCTGTTGCGGCGGGTAGCCTCCAGCGGGGCGGACGTCGGTGGCACGACCAGTGTCGGGTGCTCGAGGACGGTTGACGGGGGCGGGAGCACCGGACCGTGCAACGGCGTTGGCCGACGAGGTCCACTCCTCATCGTCGACCTGCTGCGACAGCTGCAGCGCCTCATAGTTGAGAACCATGGAGTAGAAGTCAGTCAGCGCGACCGGAGTGACCACGACGCTGAGCGAAGCCGCGATCGGGTTGAAGGCCTTGCCCAATCCGGTAAGCATGTAGTCGATGATCTCGTCATCAGCGAGGGGGGATCCAGCGGAGGCCATGGCGTCGGCAAGAGCCTTCACCTTGTGCATGTACTCGCTGGCAGTCATGTCGTTCTTCTTCAGCGACTGAATCTGTCGCCGGATGTGCCGAACCCCGGCACGGTTTTGCGCGCTGAACATGGCGTGGATGGAGGTCCACGCGGCAGCAGCGGACTTGCAGCTGATCAGTTGAGACGCAATGTCCTCCGTCATGGAGGAGAGGAGCATCCCGAGGACCTTCTGGTCCTGCGTCCACCACGTTGCATACGCAGGGTTTGCCACAGTGGTGGCGGTATCACCTGCCCCCTGCGAGATGGTTGTGGGCGGAGCAGCGACGGAGCCGTCGAGGTAGCCATGGAGAGAGGCACCGGAGAGATGCGTCACAATGAGGGTGCGCCATAGCGGGAAGTTGCCGCGATCCAGACGTACGCCAAGGGAAGGCGCGATGGACGGGACTGGCGCCGTTGCGGCCGGAGGCGTCACAACCGGACCGATAATGGCCAGTTGCATCGCGGCGGAAGAGGATCCAGAAGCCATCGAGACCGAGCAGTGACGCGGGACTGAGCGGCGACGCACGATCGGCCGAACGTGCGATGATGCGTACGAGCGAGAGGCAACGCCCGATCGATTTTAGCAAGCGGCGGCACGAACGAGCGAGCAGCAGCTTCGACGGCACGAACGAGCGAACGGCCGCAGCGTGATTGGAAAAGAGGCTCTGTTACCAAGTTTAGTTTAGGGTTGCGTGGGGCAAAGCCTCCATATCTCGTATATATATAAGACCAACAATACAGAGTTAGATTACAATACGGCAGGTATAAACCGTTTCCAGCACTATAATCTAACGAGTTAACAAGGTATAATATAGTTGGTGTTATAGTAACTCTTGTCCTGAGTGAGAGGGAGCTACCAAGCTAGTACAACCAACTGAACCTGCATGCATCGGGACCAATGTATAAACGACGATCGAGGTGATACACTTTGTTCGTTGGGCAATGTCAGAACCTGCATATCAACATCGTCGCGGCTAGATACATCCATATATAGACAAATCTAAGACAAGTAATTCAAGACGGAGGAAGTATTTACTGCTGCATCAACTGGTGAATGGCAAGAATCTGCAGCTACAATGGCTGGTAATCTGAATCAGTGTTCCCTTTTCTCTTCATCAGAATCTGTGTAATCTGAATCTCCATGGGAGACCATCCTCATTTGATGCTACATAATAAGGCTAGCTGATTGATCGGGCATGTCACGACCAGCTAGTATGTTGCATTTTCAAGAAAGAAACGTTGGATGTTAGTATTACTCAGAAGAAGGCCCGGCCGATTGGTGTGACGTTTCTGGAAACCAGCCAAATTTGATGCTCTTGGATCAGCTGAGGTTCCATATACTAGTATGAATGTTTGGTGTATGAGACACTAGCAAATATATCCGTGCGTTGCAACGGGAGATAAACTATCACATTATGCAGGTGTGGTAGATATCTGAATCACATGCAAGGATGAGATAAGGACTTTTAAAATGTCATTTCACAAACTATGTCTGAGTGATGTCGTGACGAGACGAGGGACTTTTGAAAATTCATTTCAAAAACTAAAACTGTGATGGTCTCATTGCGACTTGATTTCCTTAGGGGTCACAACGAAATAATTTTTGGCTGAGAAAACTTCACTGATGAACCCTGCCTAAGCTAGACTGATGAATGCTATGTCTCACCTTGACCTAGCGTAACGGTGTGTATCACAAACTGTGGTATGAAAATAAATAGTTGTGTATGAACGCAAAATAGATATTTAGTCATTTTCTTATGGCTTGCAAAACTAACCCATAAGAAGTTATGTCATTTTTTTGGGGCTCGGCGCTGTACAAAAGATGGAAACCTTTATTTTACCTGATGCGAGAGACTAAATAAAATCATAAAATTACCTCTACAGATCCCCTAATAAAAATTCTACATAAGCGACAGTTCGTTTTGTTCATTATTACGAATCTATTCTAATATTTGTGAACATTTCCTAAAATTCCATGGAGTTTTTTTAAATTGCCGAATATGTTATGAATATTGTATCAATTTTTAAATCATGAATATTTTTTATTTCATGAAATTTTATTTTAAATCATGATATTTTTCAGAATATGTGGATATTTTTTTGAAATTATGAATATTTTTTGTTGTTTTGAATGATTTTTTGAATTGACAAACAGTTTATGATTTCTCATTATTTTTAAAAACTCTCATCGTGCTACATAAGAGGGGGAAAAGTGGGGAGAGAAAAACGGCAGAACCAAGGATCGATCCCTAAACGACCTCGTGGAGGCCTGCAGCATTTACCATCGTGCTAGGTGCTTGTGGTACAGTATTGTATCAGGATTCTAAATAAACGGTCGCCGTGGTGATTTTCTAGTAAATCCGAATCCTTTTTCTTTGATGGCATGGGGTAATTATTAGCAACTTCGGAGGCAATTTCAATGACGGATGACTAGAAGCAGTCTGTGCTTTATTATTACTAGCAAAAGAGCCCGTGCGTTGCAACGAGAGAAAAAACATAACACGCGCTCTTAACCCAACAAGGCAACAACCATCACTCAATAGGTCCATCTCTTTTATTTTTGCGAAGCATCATATTTATGTTGCCGCTTATCCTTCTTCTCACCATCGTCGGCGATGGCTTCGTTGTTCACACAAAACAACAAAGAACGTGTTTCAATATGGTTAATCCTAAGACGTCTCTCTCTCCCTCTCTCCTCCCTCGCCCTCCCTCCCTCCCTCTCTCTCTCTCTCTCTCACTCTCGCGATGAGAAATCTGTTGTTTTCCCCCGCAACATTTTTCAGAGGTATGATTGTGTAGTTATCGATGTTTTCTTTTCCCTATATGATTATAGTGGGGTGTTTATTTGCAATCCGGGTCGCCGCCGGTACGAAAGAAAAATGGATCTTGCGCTAGAAATTATAAGTTTGCTTCCAAAACAATATTTTAAAAATATTTAACAGGTAAAATTAACATCATATTTAGATTTCACACTTTTTACTAATGTAATTTCATATATAATATGTTAAAATCGAATTTACGGTTTAAAAGATACGGATAATTTAGAAAATCATTTGTTTGATTTAAATATATTCCAAAATAATATTTAAAAATACTTAATAGGTAAAAATAATCTCATACTCATATTCTACATATTTTTCTAATCAAATTTCATATATAACATGTTCAAATGGGAGTTACGGTTTAAAAGATATGGATGATCTTAAAAGTATTTGTTTGACTTAAATATGATCCGCGGATGAATTACCTAAAACATCAGGGGGTTTTCAAAAAACGTAAAATAACGGATCGGGTGTGACTTAAATCCGGACGGCGGGTTGATTTCAAAAAACACAGGGACTTTTGTGTAAAATACGAAAAAACAATTCGTTTTAACTTAAAACAGGATTGCGGGTTGAATTCTATGAAATAGAGGGATTTTCCTGAAAAATGCCATGACGGACGAAAGAAACCCAATTTGCTTTATTATTACTAGCAAAAGAGCCCGTGCGTTGCAACGGGAGAGAAAACATAACACGCGCTCTTAACTAAACAATCATCACTCAAGACCACAATAGATCCATCTCCTTTATTTTTGCGGGGCATCATATTTGCGTTACCGCTTATCCTCCTTCTCGTCGTCGCCGGCAATGGCCTCGGTGTTCACACAAAACAACAAAAATGTGTGTTTGATATGGTTAATTCTAAGGCGTCTCTCTCTCCCTCTCCCTCTCTGTCTCTCTCGCTCGCATTCTCTCACTCTCGCGATGAGAAATCTGTTGTTTTCCCTTGCGACATTTTTCAAAGGTATGCATGTGTAGTTATCGATGTTTTCTTTTCCCTATAATAATTATAGTGGGGTGTTTATTTGCAATCCGGGTCGCCGCCGGTACGAAAGAAAAATGGATCTTGCGCTAGAAATTATAAGTTTGCTTCCAAAACAATATTTTAAAAATATTTAACAGGTAAAATTAACATCATATTTAGATTTCACACTTTTTACTAATGTAATTTCATATATAATATGTTAAAATCAAATTTACGGTTTAAAAGATACGGATAATTTAGAAAATCATTTGTTTGACTTAAATATATTCCAAAATAATATTTAAAAATACTTAATAGGTAAAAATAATCTCATACTCATATTCTACATATTTTTCTAATCAAATTTCATATATAACATGTTCAAATGGGAGTTACGGTTTAAAAGATATGGATGATCTTAAAAGTATTTGTTTGACTTAAATATGATCCGCGGATGAATTACCTAAAACGTCAGGGGGTTTTCAAAAAACGTAAAATAACGGATCGGGTGTGACTTAAATCCGGACGGCGGGTTGATTTCAAAAAACACAGGGACTTTTGTGTAAAATACGAAAAAACAATTCGTTTTAACTTAAAACAGGATTGCGGGTTGAATTCTATGAAATAGAGGGACTTTCCTGAAAAATGCCATGACGGACGAAAGAAACCCAATTTGCTTTATTATTACTAGCAAAAGAGCCCGTGCGTTGCAACGGGAGAGAAAACATAACACGCGCTCTTAACTAAACAACCATCACTCAAGACCACAATAGATCCATCTCCTTTATTTTTGCGGGGCATCATATTTGCGTTACCGCTTATCCTCCTTCTCGTCGTCGCCGGCAATGGCCTCGGTGTTCACACAAAACAACAAAAATGTGTGTTTAATATGGTTAATTCTAAGGCGTCTCTCTCTCCCTCTCTCCTCCCTCTCCCTCTCTGTCTCTCTCGCTCGCATTCTCTCACTCTCGCGATGAGAAATCTGTTGTTTTCCCTTGCGACATTTTTCAAAGGTATGCATGTGTAGTTATCGATGTTTTCTTTTCCGTATATCGTTATAGTGGGGTGTTTATTTGTAATCCGGATCGCCACCGGTAGGAAAAAAACAAATCTTGCGCTATAAATTATAAGTTTGCTTCCATAACAATATTTTAAAAATATTTAACGGATAAAATTAACATCATATTTAGATTCCACACATTTTTCTAATAAAATTTCATATATAATATGTTAAAATCGAAGTTATGGTTTAAAAGATACAGATAATTTAGAAAATCATTTGGGTTGACTCAAATATATTCTAAAATAATATTTAAAAATACTTATCAGGTAAAAATAATCACATATTCATATTCTACATATTGTTCTAATCAAATTTCATATATAACATGTTCAAATCGGAGTTATAGTTTAAAAAATATGGATGATTTTAAAAAGCATTTGTTTGACTTAAATATGATCCTTGGATGAATTATCTAAAACATCAAGGGGGTTTCAACAAATGTAAAATAACGGTTTGGGTGTGACTTAAATCCAGACAGCGGGTTGATTTTAAGAAAAAACAGGGACTTTTGTGTAAAATACAAACATAACGATTCGTTTTAACTTAAAACAGGACTCTAGATTGAATTCTTTGAAATAGTTTTCTGAAAAATACCATGACGGACGAAAGAAACCACGACGGATGAAAGAAACTCAATTTACTTTAGGCCCTGTTTGGTTTATAAGTCCTAGACTTACTTTTTTTAGTCCTAACTTATAAGTCTCAAGTCTCTAAAAAGTCCCTATCTGTTTGGTTTCTGGGACTTATAAGTCTCTATAAGACCATATTACAACTATAAGTCCCTATAAGTCCCTCCTTGAGAGTCTTATTCATAGGTCTCAAATGTCTACCTTAAGTCCCTATAAGTCACATCTGTTTGGTTTAGATGGGACTTATAGGGACTTATTTAAGTCCCTAGATCAATAAGTCCATGGAAACAAACACCCTTTTAGGAAATGTTTAAAATCAACCGACTGAAAAGAGCGTCACGTAAACCGGCTGCTCTGCTCGACACGTGTCCCTAAAAGAACGAGGCCGCCGCTTTACCCCTCGAGCTTATCTCCTTCACACGGCTGCTCCTCCACACGTTTTCCCCCTATCTTCTTTCCTCTCCCCACCTCTTCCGTTGCATCTGAGAGGGAGAGATGCCCATAACGACGCCAACCACCAACCGGGATGGACGACCACGCCACCACCAGCAGCTGCACCCCGCCCGAAGTTGTTGCTACAAGCGAGGGGTAAACGTGACCACTAGCTGTGTGCTCCTCGCCATGGGGGCGCACCACCATTGCTGCGAGCTGGAAGCAGCAGTTTGCTGCTCGCCATGGGCGCACGGGCCATAGCGTTGTTGCCGCTGTTGCATCGAAGCAGGAAGACCGGAGGCGGGCGCTGCTCGGCGCCGGTGCTGCAACGCCGCACGAAGGAGGTGCTGTGTTGGAGCTTATTTTCACGCCGTTGAGGTTGCATTGGAGCGCCACCCGTGGCTGCCATGGAGCGCCGCCCGGTCGTTGGAGCTGCGATGGGGTTGGACCAGACTCAGCCGAGGCTTCAATGAAGCTTTCGCCGGAGTTGCAATGAAGCTTCGCCGGAGACGTTGCGCTCGGTGTTGCCATAAAGCGCCACTAGGGGCTGCATTGGAGCTCCGCCCGGTCATTGGAGCAGCGATAGGGTTGGAACGGACTCCGCCGGGACTGCAATGAAGCTTCACCAGAGCTGCAATGAAGCTTTCGCCGGAGCTGCAATGAAGCTTCGCCGGAGACGTCGCGCTCGGTGTTGCCATGAAGCGCCACTCGGGGCTGCATTGGAGTTCCGCCCGGTCGTTGGAGCAGCGATGGGGGCGGAACGGACTCTGTCGGGGCTGCAATGAAGCTTCACCGGAGCTGCAATGAAGCTTTCGCCGGAGATGCAATGAAGCTTCGCCGGAGACGTCGCGCTCCGTGTTGCCATGGAGCAGCCCTCCGGTGGCTCCCGGTGCTGTGTTGCAACAGTTGCCGGCGGCTCTGAGAGCTGCGATGCAATGGTCGCCGGCGATTCCTGTGCCGAGATGTCGTAGGCGCAGGTATCACGGTGGGTTGTTGTGTTGCTCTGCAACATCGGTCTTCAGAGGAGACGTGGGCTGTTGAACTGAATCGCATGGTGGATGGGTTCAGAGAAGAGAAGACGCCAGGCTGCCTTGTTGAAATCGACGGTCACCAATGCCATATTGGACGTCTAATTAGGCAGATGATTTTCTTAGAAAATCATCCGGCTGATTTGTAGCAGTGCTCTTTACTTTATTATTAGATAAAGATTATATATTATATCGTACCGATGGCTTCCTCATTTACTCCACTCCACGCACGATTTTCTCCTGCCACAGCCTGGCTGGATATGTGTCTATCTGCATGTTTGTCACGGCCCACAAATGGCTCAGCCCGGCCGGGTCCAGAATCTATCTGATGGGCAAATTGGTAATTCTGCCTACCTAGTAGTACTAGTAGAGTGCCCGTGCGTTGCCACGGGCTTTTGAAATAGTTTATCAGAGTTACATGTTAAAACCCACACATACAAACAATATAACACAAACTGAAGTCCAGTATTGCAATGTAACAAGCTGAGTGATGTTACAACTTAACATCTATTACAAAAAAAATTAATTTCTAGATGATGCGCTTAAGAAATTCTTTCACAATATCAGGAAAGTTTCCTCTAGCTTCATTCCCGTGATGTTTTAGCAAGTATAATAAAAATTGCTTCCTCAATTCATACCCATCCTACAGAAAAAATAAATGTAGTTAGTATGAGAAATTCACGGAGAAGGTCTTAAAACATGTAACCCACAATACTCACCGCGCAAACCGGCTTGACCAAATCTAGTAACCTTAGATCACCGCGCAAACCGGCTTGAGAGCTTCGAGCGACGATAAGATGTCGACAACTGCAACAATGACCTAGATCACGGCTATAATTTTATTCCTGTTCATCTTAATGAACCAAGCACAAACGGTCATTTGTGGCTGGGGTGTGGGTGGACGGAGGGAGCCTGGACCTTGCATGATTACGAATTACCATGGGCATGGAGTAGAGCTAGCGTAAAACCAAGCAAGTAATGACAACTGAAATAATAACTAATCACTGGCCGCCACAGACCGCAAACAGGCTGGCTGGTCGTTCAGATCTTCAAGTTCCTTCACAGTCGGTCTTCACATGTTCAACTCTAGTAACCTTATAATGAATCACAATACGGCAGCATCCTTGGACCAACCTCATTTGATGCTATATAATATGGTTACCTGATTGAACAGGCATGTGACGGCCAGCTATCGATTGCATCCGGTTTGTGTGACCTTTATGCAAACCAGCCAAATTTGAGACTCTAGATCAGCAAAGGTTCCATATAGTATGGTTGTTGGATCGATGAGGTATACATATATGTTATGAATGGCTTCCATATGATATATTGTATGGTTATACTTCCATAGCGAGCTGTTCTTTTGTCACTGTCGCAAGTAATCATGTTTCAAGCCATGGACATCTTGCGGCATGGGGTGAACAGTTGCAACTTCCTACGTAGATAGTCCTTCAAATACACTGGACATTTCCAAAATTATATGTGACATATCCAAATTGTTCGGTTGAGAACCAACATATGTAGAATTGCATACCACCAACAGATGTTTCATTAACAAGAAAAAAAATACACCATTGATAACTTAGGTGGTATACTGCTACTGACATGATTACATGTGCTGTCTTCATTTGTTCAAATTTATTGAACTATCTGTAGCAGTGGATCCCAGTTATACTCCAGTAATTTTGGTAAGTGCATTTTATAAGTTCATTTGTATTTTTGGCTTCTTCTTGATATGTGAATGTACTTCCATCAGTTCAAAGTTGTAGCTTTTGTTTTGTTTTCTCTCAAGATACAGATCTTCGTTTATCCATATCATAAGAGGATGCCAATTGCCTGATACAGCTTGTCGTGATTCAGATACAAATTTCAATTGAAATAGGGAGTTTTACAATTTGAACAGTAAGGGGTGTAAATAGTACATCCTCATACATCTAGGTAACTGCCATGATTTTAGTCCAGTGCCATGTTCTTGGGTTGTGTGTATCCTAATTATGCACAGGCCGGGTGTGTATTCATTGTGTTATGTATCCTCTTGATGCAACATTTTGAGCTAATACAATTCACATTTTGTTGAAAAAAATAACAGTATATATCCTCCCAAGGTTTCATCTACATTTCTTTGCATTTATGTACCTTTCGTGCCTCATTTTAAGAAATAATCCCTCAGGTTTTTTATTAGATGTTGTATTTGATTTGGAGAAGTCAAATTTCATAAAGTTGACCAAAAATTATATCTTGATGCTACAAAATTTGTACAAATAGATTCGTAATTCAAACCAGTTTAATATGATGTTGATTTTGTGGTAACTAACAGCATACTGTAGGAAAAAATTAAGAGTGGATATCTGCTTGTGAATACTTTCCTAAATCAAAATACAACGTACATGTAATAAAAAACATATGGAGTACAGCGGATTAAACGTGCCCAAATAGTGATTCCTATACTATCACTGTGTTACTGGAGGATATAAGCAATACGACTGGCATCTAACATTGCCTAACGAACTAAGTTTATCACCTTCGTCGTTTATACGTCGATGATCCCAATGCATGCAGGTTCAGTCTTTTCTACTATCTAGGTAGCAGCTACTACCTCCGTCCTGGTTTATTGGACCCCTTCGTATTTTGTGTCAATGTTTGATTATAAATTTAACTAAGAAAATATTAATGCATATCACCAAAAATTATATCGTTTGATTTGTATTTTGAATATAGTTTCAAATGATGTTATTTTTTATGTATAACTTATATTTTATTAGTTAAAATCATGGTCGAAGTATGACCCTGAATACGAGGGGGGCTAATAAACTAGGACGGAGGTAGTACCTCTCACTCCCGACAAGAGTTAATAATACGCTAACTATGTACTATGTACCAAGTGGTCGTTAGATTATAGCACTATGTACCAAGTGGTCGTTTAATTAGGGCCTGGCGGTGGCGGCTAATTATAGCTCGAGTACCGACATATCATGTATACATCTACTTGCTTGCAAATAATTGATGCTAATTGCTTGATGTTTTCATGATACAGATACAATGAATTTCACTTGAAATTGGATTGAGATACAAGGAATTTTACAATGCGGATAGTAAGAGGCATACAAGTAGAACATGCAAGCTAATGCTAGTACAATCAGGTCCGGTATGTCTTAGCTTGGCTTGAGAGCTTGGAGCGATGACAAGATGCCGATCACTGCACCAACGACCGTGACCACCGCCATGATTTTAGTCCAGTGCTTGATAAAGAAGAGATACAACTTGAGCCAAATTGACCTCCTCTGCTTGAACTTCTCGATCTCTATTATTATGTCGAGGTAGCACTTTCCGAGGCGCATGTTCTTGCCAATTCCAGTGAATAAATCGAGCATCTCCTTGCTGGTGAGTCCTCCTCCTTCGATGACCTTTGTTTTCCGCAGGTCATGCACGTGTTCCTCCTGGTCCAGCAGCATGGCGAAGAGGTGGAGGTAGGAGCAGACAGCCGAATCTTCATCTTTAACATCATCACCTTCGAAGTCTGGGGTCTTGCATAACTCGAAGGCCGCCATGTTGACGAGCCAAGTCGCATTTGCGTCGGTTGGGAACAGGGGTGGCACGCGGAGATCGCCGAATAAGAAGCCAAACTTTTTCCCGCAGAGGCCCCTGTGCACTAACCTTTCCTTTTGGAGGGTCATGTGCACTAACCCTGACATTTCTGTCTCGGGTACGATTGTGATACCGACGCTGGCAAGCTCGGCGACGCTGATGGATAATGACATGGGCTTGTCTCCGCCCGGAGCGGTGGGGCGATCGACTTTGATGTCGTCGTTGTTCCCCACGATGTAGAACCGGATAAGGGCGAGGAGATGCGGCGGTTTATAGGTAGGATCTAGATCGATGGGTGGGACTTCCTTAGAATACATTTGGTTTGTCATGCCGGCCCTCATCGCAGTGACGAACTTCTCCCAGAGGGAGGGCTCTGGCATGAAGTCCAAGATAGTTTTGACCACCACCCAGGGGATTTGGTTCTCAAGCATCATGATGTCGGTGTAGATGCGCACATAGTTGGCGCAGAAATATCTGTTCAGCGCCTCATCCATGCCGTCGACATCATCGCCATAGCAACGCATGAACTGCACCAAGAAGCAACCATCAAGGAACATCATCGGCAAAAAGTCGTCGTCACGGAATCTCGCCAACTCGTCCGGGTAGTAGAGGCTGCGGGCGTCGGCGGACACGGCGAAGACGGCATCGTACATCTCCTGGACTGGGCGGCCCGAGTCCGTGATGCATTGGGTTGCGGCCACATGCTTCACCCTCTCCGCCTCCAGCACGCCGGGATGAAGACCATGGTGGTAAGGACCGATGGCCACAGTCACCGGTTGGATGTACCATTTGCCAACACATATCAGGCTTGGAGGGATCTTGTGCATCTTCCGTTCCATACTGTCCAAATAGTCAGTATGGAACGATTGCACTACTTCCTTGAACACCTGGATCGTCGGATCACTACAGTCATTATCCTGTGTGGGTGTGGGTGTGGCTGGGGCTGCATACTCAACCATCTGCAGCTGCACACTATCACTATGGCTAGGCAAGGATGTTTGGAAGCTAATCCTATCTTCACTACTCCACGCAGCTGCTTCTTCCATGGACCAGCCCGAGTAGCAAGGTACCACCCATGACGATGGTTCCATGCTCATCGCCCGGCTGCCCAAGAGTACTCAAGGAGTGGAGTAGCTACCTACCTAAATACAAACACAGAGTGGCAGAGATGAATGAAACCAAAGAAGCACACAGAAGCACACAGGCTTGTAGCTCCTCTTATAGACCAACCAGCCAGCCAGGTCGCGCCCATGCCGGACAATTTCCCTGCTGGATGCATGTGTGTCTCAGCCTGGGTCCAGAATATATCGATGCGCAAATTGGTAATTTTGTATGCAAATGTTGTTGCTTGATGGCATTATTTATTGGTCATTGTACCTCTGTCTTACGTTGCCATGATCGGTCTTCGCATGTTCAACTCTAGTAGTAAGCTTAAGCATCTTTGGTCAAGGGAACATCAGAGGCCAACCTCATTTGATGCTATATAGTACGGTTAACTGATTGATCTGGCATGCATGTGACAACCAGCTGTATCCAAATTGTGTTGCATTTTCAAGAGATAGAATTTGGATGTACTAGGAAGAAACCACTAAATATTGCATCTGGTTGGTGTGACGTTTTGGGAAACCTGACAAATTTGATGCTCTAGATCTGCTAAGTTCCATATAATATGTTTGTTCGATCGATGTGGTATATATATGCTATGTATGGCTATGATATATTGTATGGTTATACTTGCTAGAGCAAGCTGTGCTTTATCACTAGTGGCCAATAATCATGTTCCAAGCTGTTGACAATTATACTAGAGCAAGCTGTGCTTTTTTCTAAAGCGGGGACAGTATTTTGCTTTATTTATAAAGCGGGGCGAAAGTCTTTTTCAGTATAGGGACAATATTCCAAGCATTTGTCTTGCTGCCTAATAACAACATTCACGTTATTTTCCATGTGGATAAAATTATTAGTTTTCATACTTCGTGCATGCATGTTTGTAAAATACTCGTATGTCTCGTTTACCAAGTCCTAAAGAGGGAAGCATTTGATTAGTCTAGCTAGAATCATGAACAATTAATCATGGGTTTCAATGTGCCATATTATATCGTGTCTTTTTTCCCAGGTACTAAAGAGGAAGTATGTCTTGAGAAACATTTCGACCTTCAAATTTAGCTCCTCATTATATCATGTCTTTTTTTCGCGGGGCCTCATCATATCTTGTCTTGGGTGAAAGATAAAGTGAAGTGGCCACCGTCACCAAAAGAATGAAAAATGCGGCCACCCATGATGTAGCTGAATAAACAAATAATATGTCATCGACATATTACATAGGGATTTAAAATTTGTTACTTAGGTACTCTCTCCGCTTCTGAATTATAAGATGTTTTGAATATTTAAATATGTACTACATAAGTGGTGAGATGAGTGAACAAATAAACTAAAATGTGTCTATATGCATTTTATTTAGACTTTTTTTTGAACATCTTGTTATTTGGACCGGAGGGACTATTTGTTATGATAAGAGGACGTCAAGAGTCATAGTCGCCAACAATAAGAAGTTGTACAACACAAGGCTTTTATTTTCCCTTCATATTTGGAAGTTAAAAAGACTTGGTTTGAGAAATACCTGCAATGACTTTGATACGTGAACCTGCAAATACCAAGAAAGAAATGAGATAAACAGAAAGGAATTAGAGTAGTGAAGGAATTATACTTAGAAAAAGTTGTAAAACACACAAATTAAGTGACCGTGGGTGCAGCACATTGCCCTAATATACGAGGAACAAATGTATGAAGCTATTTATGCCTTCCCGATTCATTTCCTGTCGCCTCCTGCCGGTGTAGCCATGCTAGCTGGAGCTACCGTCAAACAAACAAACCAAGCAAGCAACGACAACTGAAATAATAACTAATCACACCCGGTCGAGTATACCTTAGCTGGCTCCTGGCCGAAACACGACGCCAAACAGGCGGGCCGGTCGTTCAGATGAAGCTTCTTCACGGTTGGTCTTCACATGTTCAAGTATAGTAAGCTTAATGAATCACAGTACGGCAGCATTTGGTCAAGACAATGTACGACACAAACCTCATTTGATGCTATATAATAAGGTTAGCTGATTGATCAGGCATGTGACGACCAGCTATCCCAATTACGTTGAATTTTCAAAAGATGAAGTTTACTACTCCCTCCGTTCACAATTATAAGATGTTCTGGCTATTTCAACATGGACTGGACTGCATATGGATTGAAATGAGTGAATAAATATACTAAAATGTGTTTATATATGTTTGATTCGGAGAAAAACAAACAGCTTATAATTGTTAACGGAGGGAGTAGATGTTAGAGTTATTCATAAGAAACTAGTAAATATTGCGTCCGGTTGGTGTGCCGTTTAATTCTGGAAACCAGCAGAATTTGATGCTCTAGATTAGCTGTGGTTACAGATAGTATGGTTGTTTGATCGATGCGATATATATGGTATGAAGGGCTATTGTATGGTTAGGTTATACTAGTTGCTAGAGTGAGCTGTGCTTTTATCACTCGCGGCCCATAATCATGTTTCATGCTATTGACAACTAGATGCTGGCCGTGTTCCTTTTCGAGGCATCCTGCTGACTGGTGGCATGTTGAACAGTCGCAAGTTCGTACATAGCTAGTCCTTCAAATACACTGGACAAATCCAAAATTGCAGGTGACATTTCCAAATTGTCCTTTTGAGAAGCAACAAATGTAGAAGTGCATACATATCACTGATAGATGTTGCCTTACCAAGAAAAAAATACATCATTGAAAATATTGGTGGTATACTGATATGATTACAGGGAATCTTCGGTTGTTCCAATCTAGTGAACTATGTCTTTTTCGATAAAGGGGATTTCACTCAATCAATATATCAAGGTGAATTACGGCAACCGGGAGGAAGACGAATTCCATGCGGTGATCGCATGTTCCAAAAGCAGAGCCCTAAGACATGCGTTGAGAGATGATTGGAGGATTCCACCTGAAAGGGAATTCCCATACACGAGTTGTGAACTTGTGATTGGCTGCAGGTGTTGCTGGATTCGGTTCTCAGGATTTGCGTGCTAAAATTTTGCTTCTGCTCTAGCGATGCTGGCATATGAGAGAGCACTGAGTGCCCGGAGCCGGCAAAGAATCGATCTTGGGTTTGCTGCTATTTCTGGGAAGGTACGAAGAGGAGTGGAGAAATGCCGCTCTGAATGTGCTGTCGGAGTTCGCCAAGACAGTACAAATACTGGCCAGTCTAAAGCCTCGTACTCCCGTCGAACGGCGCATGCAGAGGACGGCCAGTGGCTTGCAACCAGCTTGCTCGTGAACTTGCGGCTGAAGCTACAGAAAGTGGAGACCAGTTGATCATGGCAAATGTTCCGGATAGGTTAACACATCTAGTACATTCTGATTGTAACCCTGCCTGAGTCTGGACTCTAGCTCTCAGAAAAAAATATCAAGGTGATACAACCGCATTGAGCGAATACCTGGGCTCTGCATAACATGTTGCACACAGTCAACACGTCCGACACAACCAAAAACAAAATATCATTTTATAGAAAACTGAAATGGTTCAGCCTAAGGTTGGGCGTATTCTATCCGGAGATTACACCGCCATCTAAGATGGGAGAAAACCTCCGTAGTTGTATGATCCAGACAGATAGACGCCATCATACAGAAGTCGTAATCGTCGTCCGGCCTCTCCAAGATAGACCAAGTACAGAGCCATCACATACATGAGTGAATGTGTGTAACTTGCACAGAAATGAAGCACAATTTTTTTTGTTAAAAATCCCATCATCTCTAGAAAGCCACAAAGCCCAACATAATGTTGCTGCCCCCACAAGATATGTGGAGAAGAGTATTTATCAATATCCCGCAACCAATTACCGATTATATTACGTGCACAATGTGGGGGTAAATATTTGAAGCTACTTCAACTACGACCCACATTGAACAAGAAAACTTACACGAAAAAGGTGTTTAATACACTCGTCATGTTGGCAGAAGACGCACGTCTTGCTCCCTTGCCAACTACAGCGTGAAAGGTTATTTTTGGTCAAGATCACACCTCTGTTTAGAAACCAAATGAATATGTTCACACAAAGAGGAATTTTGAGCTTCTAATTTTTTTTATTTAGCAACAGGAACCTTTCTGTGGGCAATCGCCTCATATAAAAACTTGATAGTTTGTAATTATCAATTGCTTCTTTCTCCGACCAAACCGAGTCGCAAGGTACCACCCATGATGATGGTTCCATGCTCATCGTCTACCTTAACACAAACATAGCAGAATGGCAGAGATGAACTACCAATGGAACAAATAAGCACATAGCCTTGTAGCTCCATTTATAGACCAACCAGCCAGCCACATTGCCCATGCCGGTCTCTTCATTCACTCCACATACGATTTCCACTTGACACAGATGATTGATTAAGGACCCGTTCTTTTGAGGCTTATGAGTGGTTTCCAAAATAAGCTGCCCCTATCAAGCTTATTCTAGCAGACCAACCTAAATATTTATTCTAAAAGCATACTAATTAACCCTTAACTAGTAGGCCTCTAAAATAAAATTTTAGGTTGGGCTGCCAGACTAAGCTGGGTAAAGGGTGGCTTATTTGGACAACCACTCATAAGCCGCAAAAGACCTGCCCTAAATTCCCCAGCTGGATGTGTGTCTCCGAATTAATCTATGTAGTCCATCACGGCCCACAAATGGATCAGCCTGGATAGGTGATCCTATATCTATCTGATGGCCAGCTATGGAAATCTGCTCTACAAAACTCTCTCATTAGGTGAAAGGAGAAAGTCCATGATATTTACATTTTTATGGATATTAATATTATGTGACAATACTACAGGAAAAACATGTTTGCAATGTGATGCCAAACGGGAAATGTGATGCAATTCATGTTTTACATGTGACATGTGATGCAGTTCATATATGATGTGTCCATGGACAATTAACCTTCCTAAAAGAAGGAGAAAAGAGACGGCGGCCCGAGATCATCGGGGTTCCCTCACCTCTGGGGGCTGCTCTAACGGCGGCAGTGGGAAGGGGAACCCTGAGATCTTGTCCCGCGTCTGTGCAATAGTCTAGGTTTTTTCAATTAGTATCTTTGTTTGTCCATGGCTATGTCTCCGGTGGTGGCGATGGCAGTGGCCGATAAGGTTGACCTTGCAGTGACAGGTGCCTGCCGGACGTGAAACAAGGTGGTGTGTGGGGACGTCAGTTTCTATGGGATATGACACAAGGTCCATCAAAACATAGGTTGATGTGAGATATATCCATGATTTTTTTTACTTTTGGAATACAAAATTATGCCAGTCATAATGGTTGTTTTCATGTTGGTTTTGCAGGGTCATTTTCTTGGATCAATCTTAACAGCAAAACGTGATGTATAAGAGAAGGCTTGATAGATCAAAAGTATTGGCGTAAAAGACAAAGGAAGGCGATACGAAGGCCAAACAAGCCTTGCAAGTCAACTTTTGAAAAACAGAAAATAGATGGCAAGCGCACATGATTTGCAATAATGTGGTTAGTGATTTGATCATGAAAGCAACAGCTGGATAGAAAAATCTTCACATTTCGTCTTGTGCAACCACAATGATAGGAGTAGAATGATAAGTGTTTGTGTCCACCTCACCAATCATCCTGTCGTGATACATATCTTCCGCTAATTTTGTGATCTACAATAATCATCAGATTTCTTTAGCTGCAGACAATATGTGTTTTTTTAAGAATAATGATTATATCATAAGATAAATTCGTGTACATGAGGATTTGAACACGCTGGCGGGATTGTACGTCCACTTTTCCTACCATGTGCTAACTTCTTTGTAAATTGATGAAACACACATCTAATAATTGTGTGATTACTCTGAAAATCCTTCTAAACTAGCCATCTAGTATTTTCCTCTTTTATTCATATAGTTGGTTCCTACTTATAACATGTAAAAGATTAGAATATGCAATATGTCATGCTTGTAGCTGGAAGCCAGCCTGTAGATTTCTCAACTAATCAATTCTTGTATGGCAATATATTTTTTCTAGGGTGATACCACAACTGGTTCCATTTTTCACCTCGCAAGAAAAGTACTCTATCCATTTTGAACCAGAAGCATGTGCTTTTTATTTCACAACTATATTGTTGTGGAGTGATTTTTTATGAGAAATTCAGTATCCGGTGAAATCAATTACACTTAAAATTTCACAAAAAACACGTTTGAAGGTTTTTATTTTTTTCTCAAAAGAAAATGGTACGATAGAAACATGATAAACATGTGAAAAAATGAAGTTAAAATTCATTTTCATTTGGGAGGTAAGAAAGAAAGTTATGCATGAATATCAACATGTAAATTCGTCAGTGGCATACGCTTCTATCGTTAAAAGGATGGTGATTTTGCAACGTACTGTTTGACTGGGAAACATGCACCTTTTTTGTTATTTGCGAGGATAGATAAAGAGTTAGTTGAGCTCAGGGGTGGAGAGGATTTAGGTATAGGGGGGCCAAGCGAAGTAGAAAAAAAATTGTGACAATTACATAGTAGAAAAAAATTCCAGTGATAATTATAGAGAACAGGTTGAGAACTTGCACATCAGCCTCCTTAACAATTTTAGTATGCTGAGAATTCGAAGTAACCAGCTTAGCAAATAATTGTTCTTAAAGGTGTTTGGCTTCATAGTTGAGGAATTTAATTTCAGATGGAACGGGTTTAGAAACCAAATTAAATTTAATGGTATTTGGCAGGGCTTTTTTTCTCATCGTAATTGAGGGATTTCAATTTCAATTTCAATTTAATATCTGGACATTTAATGGACTTGTTGTACAATGTTTACCAACATTAACGGGTCGTTGCTTGCGGATTGGCTAATTCTCATGCCAAACTTCTCAAGGCATATACATGTCTTGAAGAAAAAAAATTCATGTTCGGAAAAAAAAGTCATGTCTTGAAGAAAAAGATCATTAGCAGCGTCCTGGCCATAGCCAGCCGGTCAATCATCGTTAACTAACTTTAAGATTGACGTCAGATAGACATGAACCATGTAATACTAGTTAGTCACACTAACTTCAAGCATGCATGCATGTTAATGGCAGGCAGATACACTACACACTCTGTAATCACATACTAGTCTGAACCTAATACTTACACTCCAAGCGGTGCATCCCTCCTGAAACTATTTGCATTTGGGTGCTGATGAAAAGGAACTTAGAACATGTATAAAGACATGGCATCAAACAATTTTTGAGCGTGAACGGCAGGTGCTCTGCCTTTGCATTATAGAAGAGGGAAAGTGGTCCAGTTAATAGGGAAACCGGACCCGAAAACCATACAACGCGCGGTTAATATGGGAAACCGGCATCAAACAATTTGCCATGCCTCGTAGGAGTATATTAATGCCGATGAGTGGCATAACTATATGTAGCTAAAGTCCGAAAGAAATAATAAGTCACCTTTCTCGGGCTTATAAACCACTGGAAATAAGCCATTACGTTAGCTAACTACCAAAGAAAATATGCGAAAGTGAAATATGGTTTGCCACACCGTCACGGGTAAATTGTGACCTCGCCTAGCTAATGCATCAGCCACAAAATTTGCCTACCTTGGGAAAAAGTCGCGATCGTTTAGGCGCTAATCTAATGCTTAATTTTGATATAATGGTATTCACAAATAACTATGGTTTAACAAGAAAAAAACCCCATCTAAAACAGCCCACTAGAGCGTATAAAAATTGTAGGATGGCTGGAATTGTTGTTGCATATTGATCTGACCCTAATATGGGGTATATGTAGGAGTACAACATGGGAAGAGGATTGGTGTACAAGGCAAGTTATTGTTAGTTTTAACCAAATCTATCTCTATCTCTCCTAATACCTAACTAACACGTTTATACTTCTAACAAAGCGAAGATGTCATGCGGTTGAGATGACAGCCCACTCGGAATAGTCATCCATCAGCTCCTTCTGTCCTGGTCCTGTACTTTGCCACAGAGGAGTTATATATCAAAGGTGCGCTTCTTGCGACAAGTTCTAAGCTACGTACCATACCTCTGTGACTTGCCAGAGTTGGGGCACTAAGAGTCATCTCCATCGAACAAAGATTGGTGTGCTCTCGGACCACCCTCCCTCTCCATGATAGCAAAATATAGTCTCAACAAGAAAGAAGATATTATAACAAAAGATCATTCAATCTTCCTTATTCAGTACAATATTCCATGCACGACATGTTTGACAGGGACACCAACGGGAGATAATACACAACTATACTAGCACATGTATTTTAGAAAACATAACTTAATAAATATTCTCCGATCTAAACCATTCAGGTGACAGATTAGTTCACTTCTTGATAGACAAAGCCATCTGAGCCCGCTTCATCTTGGCTAACTCAACCAACTTGCTGGCATCTGGCAGGGCCACCTTGGCGGCATCCAGCGCGGTGAAACGCTCCACCCACGCCAGCAGAAGTGGGGTGCTGGCGATGTCAAAGGGTTTGCTACCACATAACTCTTCAGTTCCCTGCAAAAATGCCAAGAGACCGCCCAGTGCAATGTCCATGTATCCAACGCTATCACCGCCAAAGAAGGGCTTCCCCTTGGAGCATTCCTTGAGAGCCCCCTCCAGCGTGTGCACCGCCGCCAACATCTGCTTTATCCCCTCGGTCTTCTCCTCCTCTCCGTCGGCCGTGAACGCCACTTTCCACGGTATGACTAGCTGCATGCACCAAATAGCAACATTAATCAGCTCACCACATACATAATTGTGAAATCAACAACACAAAACACTATAAGAGTAAACCTTCTGGTCAATGTAGTCTACCCAGAACCGAGCAATGGCACGCTCGTATGGGTCAACGGGCAGGAAGGAGGGGCCTACGGTACCATAGGCATCGTCGATGTACTCTAGGATGACGACGGACTCACAGATTGGCTTGCCGTTGTGGATGAGTACCGGCACCTTCTTGTGCACCGGGTTGGAGGCGAGGAGCAGGTCGCTCTTGTTGTCGAGGTCCTGCTCCACGTACTCGTAGCTCAAGCCCTTGAGGTGCAGCGCGAATTTCACCCTGGAAACCCAGGGGCTCGCCCATGTACCCAGCAGCTTCAGCTCGTCTTCACCGGTCATTTCTCCCTTGCGTGATACCTATGGATATGACTTGAACTTCAGTGTTAACTACTGTGTTTGCTTGCTTGCTTGGCTGAGCGTGGAGTGATATATATAGGATATGGGAGGCAATAACAATGCATCATCCATGAGGCATGTGCTAACGTCAAGGACACTTATTTTGAACAATCACTTGGTGTCCGGACATTGAATAGACAAGTTCCTCTGCTCCTCGTGCGTCAGGTTTCTAAAGATCTGTATGTTTTGCAAAACAAATAGTACGCCGTGGATGCATGAGAACCACGATGAACAGGATAATGATAAAGATCAAATAAAAATCAACAAGGTGCTACAGATACGTACCTGATCCAAGATTGCGTCAACAGAGAACATGTGGGGCGACATGAACGATTGGTGGTATATGTATGCAAAAACTGTCATAACCATCTGGGGAAAATGCGCAAGAACAGTTGTTATTTTCAGCTAAACTGCACAGCCTAGGAATATATCGGATCATGAAGAAGTTCATTCAAATTTGCACATTCAGCTAATTTAGAAACAGCAGCAAGATGGCCACATGCATCGTTCTGATGCAGAGGCCGGGGGATAACCTCCTTTTCGAAAAAAAAAAGAAACAGCAGCAGAATTTAGGCCACAACAGACGAAGCTCGACTTCTCTACCGACGTATACGAACTATACATGGCCAGCCTCCTGATACCATGGTCCAGCCGTGTTGCTGCCTGAAGATCTCCTTCGCTTTTTACCATCACGCTATCCCCCTGTCACAGAGCACCTTTCTGAATTTATGCCCAAGTGTTCAGAAATTGGCAGAGAATGAAAATCGCGTCAGTAGTAGGATCACTAGGTCTAATACCTTTGAAACAAGATTTATTTCGTGTTTTCCACAACGTCCACAGGACGTAAATAGTTTGTGAAAAGTAGAACATGGTATTGTGAAATAACTCAATACTGTATGACCATGCGGCTGGAATGTTGCTGTTAGAAATTATCATTACGCAGATACCTCCACCTGCATAACCGCAACCCACGCCCACATCAAGAGGGAAGTGTTCCGCCGGCAGCCATAGGAACCACAGCCATGTATGGGCGCCAAATGGCAAATTGTTCATTAATTAAATTACTGGCGAGTGGAAGTCCATGACATTGTCTACTCCCTTCGTCCTGAATTACTTGTTGTAGAAATGGATAAAAATGGATGTAGCGAAAACTAAAATATGTCTAGATACATCCATTTTTGCGACAAGTAATTCCGGGAGAAGAGAGTATTATGACCTACGGGATGATCAAAATGACTATAGTGACAATTTCAAGACATAGATATGTGAACCAAATTTTAATCCAATTTTTATGTACAACCTTCATTAGTGATCCCCTAATGCTATTCTAAATAGTACTTGCAGGTGTTTAGAACAATATTAGGGACATATAATTAAGGGCTATGATTAGGGACACCCGTAGGCCAATATGGCTGCATATGTGCCAGCTAATTAGTGTTTTATTATATAGTAATAAGAGCTCGCTTAGTTGGACTGTCTGGTCATACTGCTGCTGGTCTCTCTCTCACTCAGAAGAAATATTCTTTGGACCTCCTTCGACGTGCGGTTATGTTGAAGTGTAAACCTATCACCACACCCAAGGCCATGACAGAGAAGCTCTCTGTTGATATTGGTGTGCTTCTCTCTTCGGATGACGCTACGGAGTATCCCAGTATTGTTGGTGGACTATAGTATCTTATCATTACTCGACCGGATCTTTCTTTTGCAGTTAACCGTGTCTCCCAGTATCTTCATGAGTCCCGTGACACACATTGGTCTGCAGTCAAACGCAATATGCGTTATGTTCGTCTTACTACTTCCTTTGGTTTGCATACCTCCTCTGGAGTGTTGTCTGCCTTCTATGATGCGGACTGGGCGGGGATTCCAGATGACAGGCGATCTATGGGGAGATATGTTGCGTTCTTTGGTTCAAACTAAATCGCCTGGTATGCTCGCAAGCAAGCCACTGTTTCTAGGAGTAGTACAAAAGCTGAGTACAAAGCTTTAGCTAATGCTACTGTCGAACTCATTTTGGTACAGTCCCTGCAGCGAGAGTTGGGTATTCGTCAAGACATATCTCCAGTTATAACGTTGGAGCCACATATCTTTCATCCAACCCTGTCTTCCATGCAAGGACAAAGCATACTGAAATTGACTTCCATTTTGTGAGGGAATGAGTTGCACAAAAGCTACTATAAATCAAGTTTATCTCGTCTAACTTGCGGACGTTTTCACAAAGCTGTTGCTGTCGCCTCTCTCTCTGTATTCGCTGGTTAGTTGAACACCGGAGAGTTTTGCGCAGCGTAATGCCTGCTGCTTTTCAGCTTTCCTCTCCTTTTATTCCTTAACAGAAAACGATCGTGTCGCGGCTCCAGCGCTCCTACTGAATCGCGCCATCCCATGATCGAGCACCTGGTCCACGACGCCTACAAACTCTCCACGGATCACACAGACCGCGTCTCGTGGGAGCTGGCATCTAACTAACCTGACGAAACTGACGAAACATGCTAACTGAACTTTTAACTGAAGAAAAACAACTACTCTGACGCTAGACTGCTAGCAACAACTAGCTTATTGTGCAACAGTTGCCACTTCCTTTGTTTGAAGTCTGTCGGCGCAATCTCAACCTTCTTGACACCGAATAAAATTGAGAGAGGGTGTTAGACTCCGGTTTATATACGACTGTAATTACCATATGTCGTACATACCCTGTATATGTATTCACCATATGCTATATAATGAGAACCAATGCACCCCGTGCGATCCCTCAATCTCTTCCTCTCGTACAACCACGTCTCACAATGTGTGAGTCCCTACACAGCTCTATTCTTCTTCTCTGCTATCACGTGAGCAGAAAATACTCCTCGGATCTTCATCGTCTGATCCTGGGAGTGCTAGCCACTGCGTAGTTTAGCGTTTAGCTAACAGTGAAATCTTGAGGAGAGAGAGTTTGTGTCATGTGAAGGGATAATAACCAATAGCGGGAGCATTGGGATTAGAAGGTCCATACAAAAGTGAAGAGTATTACGACCACTCAAAAGTAAAGAGTTCTTATTCATACCGACTGGTAGTAAAGTCCTTTCCCACGCTAGCATGTCTAGATGGTATGCATAATGTGATACATGCATGCCATCGCAGGTCAGGTGCATGAGAAACCCAAAAGCCTAGTTAGACAAGAAACCGGACATGATTGGCGTTGTGGTTTGCCTAGCTGGAAGTGACCATGGGCATAAATGGCATCAACAACAAGCTGATTTTTTTCGGGAAAATGGGAACACCCTAACGATTACGCATAGAAGACCCAGGCATCGGTAGTGCTCTACCCTTTTTGTGAAAATCTTCCTTAATTTTACCAAGATCAAGACTTTTGAATATCCCTCGCTCAATGTAACACACCATCAAGTCATTAAGCCAGCCATCGGACATCTTGCTGCGCAACTCAGTCTTGATGATTTTCATTGCTGAAAAAGCCCTTTCAACTGTTGCCGTCGCTACCGGTAGTAGCAATGCCAACTCAATGAGGCGATAAACCGTGGGAAACATGATGTGCCTTTCAAGTTCAACCATCTTTTTAGCTAGGCTTGCAATATCATCACATTCTCTAAAATCTTCAATTCTTCTCATATGAATAATGAATAGCTCAAGGTGATCTTGTATATGCTCACGGTCATAACTAGAGAAATCCTCATAATAAATCTCTGTGAGTCGAGCAAGCTTACTGATACTGAACCTAGAAAAGGAGTCTCTTGGGTCAAGACAAGAGAAGTTCTGGAGGAGCTCCGAAGATACCTCATTAAAACAATGATCAAACTCCGTGATGATGGAGTCTATAGCAACATAGAAGGTGTCCACACGGAAAAAATGATCAGCAGTTACATTGTTTCTTCCACCTTTTCTTGATTTCCCCCATTTTGTAAAGGTGTCATCCATACTTGGTATTGGAATTTCATTTTTCGTGCAGAATGCTTTGACATCTTCCAAGAGTGGCTCCCAACCATCATTTCTCCAATTGATCAAACGTGTTCTCACATCCGTAACCAATGACATAGCCTGAAATGATATAGTTGTGAGTTTAGATGCAACTCTACTTACATGAACAAAACATATCAAGCAAACTAGATACATATCAAGCTCCATCTGTCTATCACATACCTGAACAACATTTTGATCCTTCTTTTGCAATAGAAGAGATAGATCATTCGTCATACGAAGGATTTTTAACATCATCTTTAGGATGAACACAAAGCTGAAAGTCTCCATTTGATGAACCAAACCTCCTGCCCTACATGGAACACGCACATCCTCCTCAACAATGCGCAAAACTTCTATCACTGCATCCCACATTGATTCAATGCGAGATAAAGTTGTGTAATGAGAGCCCCAACGTGTATCTCCAGGTCTGACCAATGAGGTTGCTTGATTTTTCCCTCTTCCCGTGGGCATCTCACCCCTCTCAATCTTATCCAAAAGAATCTGCTTTTGCTTATCAAGCAATTTATCCTTCCTCCTGCAAGATGAACCACTGACATTGACAATCATGGTCACATACTCAAAAAAATCCTCAACACCCTTGTAACATCTCGAAACAGCAACAACTACCAATTGTAGTTGGTGGGCAAAGCAGTGAATATAGAAAGCATAAGGATTCTCATCACGGATTAACTTTTGAAGGCCGTTGAATTCTCCTCTCATATTAGATGCACCATCATACCCTTGCCCTCGCAGTTTTGCAACAAGCAAACCATGTGTACCAAAAACCTCCAACAGAGCCTTCTTCAAAGATGCTGATGTTGTGTCTGGGACATGCTTAATACCCAAAAATCTTTCAATGATCTCTCCTTTTTTGCTCAAAAACCTACAGGGAAAACTTACAATGAGTTCACCCACTCTACTACTCTAGATTGAACAAAACTAAATAAATGCAGAAGTAATTAAAATACTGAAACATGTACCTGACAACCACAGCCATTTGCTCTTTCACTGAAATATCACGGCACTCATCAATAAGAACAGTGAAAAGGCAACCATCCATCTCTTCTTTGATTGCGTTGGTGACCGCCATTGCACAATATTTAGCAAGTTCTTTTTGCATGGTTCCTGAAGTCATTTTGGCATTTTTAGGACATAGCTCATCAAATGCAAGTTTAACTTCCGGGCACCTTTCTTTGACCCAATCAAGTAACTCTAAAAAATTCCCCTTGTTCAAAGAGGAACTGGATTCATCATGCCCACGGAATGGTTCACCTTGCAATGCTAGATAACTTACAATGCCCAAAGATGTATCCACACGAGTTTCATACTTGACTAGTGACTCTTTGTTGTAAGTTGTTACTATAGTTTTCAAACTTGCCCTTTGATCTTTGAAATCTTCATGTGTTGTCTTCTTATGGTTTTGGTTTTCAAATATCCATTGGCACATCGATCCAGATTGATCAGCAAGCCCTACCACTTGTATTTGGTCGGCACAAGCAAGAGAGGTGTCTTCTTATGGATGCCGAGTCCTCCCGCCTCTTCCATGTTCATATCCTCAATCCTCAGCCCCTCCGGGAGCTCCCAGTCAAAACAATAGAGCAAGTTTGCCAGGGTGAACTCCGTGGTAGCCACCCCCACGTCTATCCCGGGACACATCACTACTAGGGAAAAGCCTAGCAGTAGCGCGGGTTTTAGGTATATCAGTAGCACGGGTGCCCGCACTACTGATACGGCGCTACAGCTAACTGGTAATAGTAGCGCGGGTGCCACCCGCGCTACTACTACATCCGTTAGTAGTGGCGTGGATACCACCCGTGCTACTACTAACTAGTAATAGCGTGGGTCTGGACCCTCAATACTGCTAACTAATTAGGAATTAAAAAAATAAATTCCAGCCATGGCTGCTGCTGCTAGCTAGGCATCATCGTCCTCTTCATCCATGGTCGATGCTGATCCTGGAGGGGATGAAGTCGTCCATGGTGATACACCTCTCCTTTGGTGCCCCTACAAAAAAAGAGACAAGGATTAGAAGAGGAAGAGAGAGATAGATAGGAGTAGGTGCAGCAACTCACCGGTGGCCGCCGGAGTTGGAGCCAAAACCCTAGATGACGCCATGGATGGCGCTCTGCTCGATCTGGAAGATGAAGAGAGAGAGAGAGAGAGAGAGAGAGAGAGAGAGAGAGAGAGAGAGTGGGGGTGAGAGAGAGATTGAGAGGAGTACGAAGAACAACTCACCTGTGGTTGTGTCCATGGCGGATCTGGCCGCCGCCATGGATGGCGCTCTGCTGGACCTCTCTCTCCTTCCAACATCAGAGAAGGAGCAGGAAGGAGGCGGCGGGGGCTGTGGTGGGTGTGGAGGTCGCCGGATTTGGGGTACGCATGAGGTGCGAGGCCGGCGGTGGTGGTGGATGAGAGGAAGGGAATCGCGGGTGGGAGGGAGAAGCGGAATTAGAGAGCCTATGGAGAGAGGGGGGAGAGTGAGGGAGAGAGGAGGGATTCGACCAAGGATATGGAGACTTCACATACCTTGTACTTAGTAGTAGCGAGGGGTATAAACCCGCGCTACTGAAAGGATCAAGATGGACCTAGAGGGGGGTGAATAGGTACAATTACAAAATTTTAATTATGACGGCAATTTTAGGCAATAATGTGGAATATGAAAGTGGGCCTAACAATTGCAAGTGTAGTACTAAGTGCTATGCAAGTAACACAAGTATGTAAGGAAGCAAGCACAATATGATATAAGTAAGTGCTAAGAGACAAGTAACCACGGGTAGAGAGTTAGGGTTAGGAATAACCGCAACTCCGAGAGACGAGGATGTATGTCGATGTTCACTTCCTTGGAGGGAAGCTACGTCACCGTTAGAGAGGTTGATGTTACCACGAAGGCACACCAACGCCACGAAGGCTCACCCTATTCTCCCTTTGAGACAACACCACGGAGACGTTTCTCAACGACTAGTGGTAGACCTTGGGGTGGTCTCCAAACCCTCACAAACTTTTCCAGGGGTAATCACAAGGGTCGATTCCTCTCCGAAAGACTCCTACCGCCTAGGAGTCTCCAACCTCCAAGAGTAACAAGATACAAGGGGAAAAGCTCAAGACTTGCTCAACTCACGATTTGCTTCGGTCACAAGAAGGAGAGGGGGAAGATCTTTCTTTTGATTGGTACAACTCTTCAAAACTCACAAGAATCAAACCGGGATCTAAGATTTAGTGTGTGAGCAAGGGAGAGGGAGAACTGGTGTTCTTGAGGTGTGTTTGAGTGAAGTGTTCAACCTTATCTCGAAGAGGTAAGGGACTATTTATACCACAAGAAAATTTTCGAGCCGTTTAGACAGAGATTGACCTGCCCGGATGACCCGGAAGACCATCCGGATGATCTGGCTGAAGGCCCGGGTGTAAGTGGCAGTAGAAGAGTTGTGAGGAGCCCGGGTGATCCGGATGACTGGCCGGATGATCCGGCTACATCCACCAAGGTTCTGTGAAAATGGGGGCAAGATTACCCGGATGATCCGGGACAGGATCCGGACGATCCGGGCACAGCCCGGATGATCCGAGACAGGATCCGGATGATCTGGCTTCAATCATCATGGTTCTGTGATGGAGGGCGCACATTACCTGGATGATCCGGAGCAAGGTCCGGACGATCCGGGCTTAGCCCGGATGATCTGGGGATCCATCCGGATGATCCGGCAAGGAGTTTGTGCACAGAAACAAGAGTAGTAGGTTTTGTCTAAGGGGTTTTGCTAGGGATTTTTGGTCCTTTGTGAAAGAGTTTTTGTGAGACAAAGTATGAGCAAGCCTTGAACCTATACCTCAGATCCCCTCTTAATAGTGCGGGATTCCTATTACTCAAGAAATATAAAAGAGCACAATGTTTCCTCTTTGTTTGCTCCTTTCCTCATTGATAATTTGCTTGAGTAATATCTCACATGATGTGATCATGATGCACATTAGAAAGACGAGAGAACTAACGACCTGTGTATATACTTAGCAAACACGGTTAGTCCCCTATATGTAAATTTGTCATCAATATCAAAAATAATCTTTAAGAGCAAGATTTCACTTTCAATCTCCCCCTTTTTGGTAGTTGATGACAAACTACATATAGCACTTAACAAGTGAAATGTGCTGCGAATAATTTTAGGAGAGTAGTCTGGTATGTGTTTTTAGGAGGAGCTCCCCCTTAATATATGCAGGGATGTGTTTCAGAGAGAGCTCCCCCTTAAAGTATGCATAGGAATGAAATGATAACATACAAA
>NC_057794.1:10506843-10520722 GCF_018294505.1 Triticum aestivum | reverse complement strand
CCCGTGACACACATTGGTCTGCAGTCAAACGCAATATGCGTTATGTTCGTCTTACTACTTCCTTTGGTTTGCATACCTCCTCTGGAGTGTTGTCTGCCTTCTATGATGCGGACTGGGCGGGGATTCCAGATGACAGGCGATCTATGGGGAGATATGTTGCGTTCTTTGGTTCAAACTAAATCGCCTGGTATGCTCGCAAGCAAGCCACTGTTTCTAGGAGTAGTACAAAAGCTGAGTACAAAGCTTTAGCTAATGCTACTGTCGAACTCATTTTGGTACAGTCCCTGCAGCGAGAGTTGGGTATTCGTCAAGACATATCTCCAGTTATAACGTTGGAGCCACATATCTTTCATCCAACCCTGTCTTCCATGCAAGGACAAAGCATACTGAAATTGACTTCCATTTTGTGAGGGAATGAGTTGCACAAAAGCTACTATAAATCAAGTTTATCTCGTCTAACTTGCGGACGTTTTCACAAAGCTGTTGCTGTCGCCTCTCTCTCTGTATTCGCTGGTTAGTTGAACACCGGAGAGTTTTGCGCAGCGTAATGCCTGCTGCTTTTCAGCTTTCCTCTCCTTTTATTCCTTAACAGAAAACGATCGTGTCGCGGCTCCAGCGCTCCTACTGAATCGCGCCATCCCATGATCGAGCACCTGGTCCACGACGCCTACAAACTCTCCACGGATCACACAGACCGCGTCTCGTGGGAGCTGGCATCTAACTAACCTGACGAAACTGACGAAACATGCTAACTGAACTTTTAACTGAAGAAAAACAACTACTCTGACGCTAGACTGCTAGCAACAACTAGCTTATTGTGCAACAGTTGCCACTTCCTTTGTTTGAAGTCTGTCGGCGCAATCTCAACCTTCTTGACACCGAATAAAATTGAGAGAGGGTGTTAGACTCCGGTTTATATACGACTGTAATTACCATATGTCGTACATACCCTGTATATGTATTCACCATATGCTATATAATGAGAACCAATGCACCCCGTGCGATCCCTCAATCTCTTCCTCTCGTACAACCACGTCTCACAATGTGTGAGTCCCTACACAGCTCTATTCTTCTTCTCTGCTATCACGTGAGCAGAAAATACTCCTCGGATCTTCATCGTCTGATCCTGGGAGTGCTAGCCACTGCGTAGTTTAGCGTTTAGCTAACAGTGAAATCTTGAGGAGAGAGAGTTTGTGTCATGTGAAGGGATAATAACCAATAGCGGGAGCATTGGGATTAGAAGGTCCATACAAAAGTGAAGAGTATTACGACCACTCAAAAGTAAAGAGTTCTTATTCATACCGACTGGTAGTAAAGTCCTTTCCCACGCTAGCATGTCTAGATGGTATGCATAATGTGATACATGCATGCCATCGCAGGTCAGGTGCATGAGAAACCCAAAAGCCTAGTTAGACAAGAAACCGGACATGATTGGCGTTGTGGTTTGCCTAGCTGGAAGTGACCATGGGCATAAATGGCATCAACAACAAGCTGATTTTTTTCGGGAAAATGGGAACACCCTAACGATTACGCATAGAAGACCCAGGCATCGGTAGTGCTCTACCCTTTTTGTGAAAATCTTCCTTAATTTTACCAAGATCAAGACTTTTGAATATCCCTCGCTCAATGTAACACACCATCAAGTCATTAAGCCAGCCATCGGACATCTTGCTGCGCAACTCAGTCTTGATGATTTTCATTGCTGAAAAAGCCCTTTCAACTGTTGCCGTCGCTACCGGTAGTAGCAATGCCAACTCAATGAGGCGATAAACCGTGGGAAACATGATGTGCCTTTCAAGTTCAACCATCTTTTTAGCTAGGCTTGCAATATCATCACATTCTCTAAAATCTTCAATTCTTCTCATATGAATAATGAATAGCTCAAGGTGATCTTGTATATGCTCACGGTCATAACTAGAGAAATCCTCATAATAAATCTCTGTGAGTCGAGCAAGCTTACTGATACTGAACCTAGAAAAGGAGTCTCTTGGGTCAAGACAAGAGAAGTTCTGGAGGAGCTCCGAAGATACCTCATTAAAACAATGATCAAACTCCGTGATGATGGAGTCTATAGCAACATAGAAGGTGTCCACACGGAAAAAATGATCAGCAGTTACATTGTTTCTTCCACCTTTTCTTGATTTCCCCCATTTTGTAAAGGTGTCATCCATACTTGGTATTGGAATTTCATTTTTCGTGCAGAATGCTTTGACATCTTCCAAGAGTGGCTCCCAACCATCATTTCTCCAATTGATCAAACGTGTTCTCACATCCGTAACCAATGACATAGCCTGAAATGATATAGTTGTGAGTTTAGATGCAACTCTACTTACATGAACAAAACATATCAAGCAAACTAGATACATATCAAGCTCCATCTGTCTATCACATACCTGAACAACATTTTGATCCTTCTTTTGCAATAGAAGAGATAGATCATTCGTCATACGAAGGATTTTTAACATCATCTTTAGGATGAACACAAAGCTGAAAGTCTCCATTTGATGAACCAAACCTCCTGCCCTACATGGAACACGCACATCCTCCTCAACAATGCGCAAAACTTCTATCACTGCATCCCACATTGATTCAATGCGAGATAAAGTTGTGTAATGAGAGCCCCAACGTGTATCTCCAGGTCTGACCAATGAGGTTGCTTGATTTTTCCCTCTTCCCGTGGGCATCTCACCCCTCTCAATCTTATCCAAAAGAATCTGCTTTTGCTTATCAAGCAATTTATCCTTCCTCCTGCAAGATGAACCACTGACATTGACAATCATGGTCACATACTCAAAAAAATCCTCAACACCCTTGTAACATCTCGAAACAGCAACAACTACCAATTGTAGTTGGTGGGCAAAGCAGTGAATATAGAAAGCATAAGGATTCTCATCACGGATTAACTTTTGAAGGCCGTTGAATTCTCCTCTCATATTAGATGCACCATCATACCCTTGCCCTCGCAGTTTTGCAACAAGCAAACCATGTGTACCAAAAACCTCCAACAGAGCCTTCTTCAAAGATGCTGATGTTGTGTCTGGGACATGCTTAATACCCAAAAATCTTTCAATGATCTCTCCTTTTTTGCTCAAAAACCTACAGGGAAAACTTACAATGAGTTCACCCACTCTACTACTCTAGATTGAACAAAACTAAATAAATGCAGAAGTAATTAAAATACTGAAACATGTACCTGACAACCACAGCCATTTGCTCTTTCACTGAAATATCACGGCACTCATCAATAAGAACAGTGAAAAGGCAACCATCCATCTCTTCTTTGATTGCGTTGGTGACCGCCATTGCACAATATTTAGCAAGTTCTTTTTGCATGGTTCCTGAAGTCATTTTGGCATTTTTAGGACATAGCTCATCAAATGCAAGTTTAACTTCCGGGCACCTTTCTTTGACCCAATCAAGTAACTCTAAAAAATTCCCCTTGTTCAAAGAGGAACTGGATTCATCATGCCCACGGAATGGTTCACCTTGCAATGCTAGATAACTTACAATGCCCAAAGATGTATCCACACGAGTTTCATACTTGACTAGTGACTCTTTGTTGTAAGTTGTTACTATAGTTTTCAAACTTGCCCTTTGATCTTTGAAATCTTCATGTGTTGTCTTCTTATGGTTTTGGTTTTCAAATATCCATTGGCACATCGATCCAGATTGATCAGCAAGCCCTACCACTTGTATTTGGTCGGCACAAGCAAGAGAGGTGTCTTCTTATGGATGCCGAGTCCTCCCGCCTCTTCCATGTTCATATCCTCAATCCTCAGCCCCTCCGGGAGCTCCCAGTCAAAGCAATAGAGCAAGTTTGCCAGGGTGAACTCCGTGGTAGCCACCCCCACGTCTATCCCGGGACACATCACTACTAGGGAAAAGCCTAGCAGTAGCGCGGGTTTTAGGTATATCAGTAGCACGGGTGCCCGCGCTACTGATACGGCGCTACAGCTAACTGGTAATAGTAGCGCGGGTGCCACCCACGCTACTACTACATCCGTTAGTAGTGGCGTGGATACCACCCGTGCTACTACTAACTAGTAATAGCGTGGGTCTGGACCCTCAATACTGCTAACTAATTAGGAATTAAAAAAATAAATTCCAGCCATGGCTGCTGCTGCTAGCTAGGCGTCATCGTCCTCTTCATCCATGGTCGATGCTGATCCTGGAGGGGATGAAGTCGTCCATGGTGATACACCTCTCCTTTGGTGCCCCTACAAAAAAATAGACAAGGATTAGAAGAGGAAGAGAGAGATAGATAGGAGTAGGTGCAGCAACTCACCGGTGGCCGCCGGAGTTGGAGCCAAAACCCTAGATGACGCCATGGATGGCGCTCTGCTCGATCTAGAAGATGAAGAGAGAGAGAGAGAGAGAGAGAGAGAGAGAGAGAGTGGGGGTGAGAGAGAGATTGAGAGGAGTAGGAAGAACAACTCACCTGTGGTTGTGTCCATGGCGGATCTGGCCGCCGCCATGGATGGCGCTCTGCTGGACCTCTCTCTCCTTCCAACATCAGAGAAGGAGCAGGAAGGAGGCGGCGGGGGCTGTGGTGGGTGTGGAGGTCGCCGGATTTGGGGTACGCATGAGGTGCGAGGCCGGCGGTGGTGGTGGATGAGAGGAAGGGAATCGCGGGTGGGAGGGAGAAGCGGAATTAGAGAGCCTATGGAGAGAGGGGGGAGAGTGAGGGAGAGAGGAGGGATTCGACCAAGGATATGGAGACTTCACATACCTTGTACTTAGTAGTAGCGAGGGGTATAAACCCGCGCTACTGAAAGGATCGAGATGGACCTAGAGGGGGGTGAATAGGTACAATTACAAAATTTTAATTATGACAGCAATTTTAGGCAATAATGTGGAATATGAAAGTGGGCCTAACAATTGCAAGTGTAGTACTAAGTGCTATGCAAGTAACACAAGTATGTAAGGAAGCAAGCACAATATGATATAAGTAAGTGCTAAGAGACAAGTAACCACGGGTAGAGAGTTAGGGTTAGGAATAACCGCAACTCCGAGAGACGAGGATGTATGTCGATGTTCACTTCCTTGGAGGGAAGCTACGTCACCGTTAGAGAGGTGGATGTTACCACGAAGGCACACCAACGCCACGAAGGCTCACCCTATTCTCCCTTTGAGACAACACCACGGAGACGTTTCTCAACGACTAGTGGTAGACCTTGGGGTGGTCTCCAAACCCTCACAAACTTTTCCAAGGGTAATCACAAGGGTCGATTCCTCTCCGAAAGACTCCTACCGCCTAGGAGTCTCCAACCTCCAAGAGTAACAAGATACAAGGGGAAAAGCTCAAGACTTGCTCAACTCACGATTTGCTTCGGTCACAAGAAGGAGAGGGGGAAGATCTTTCTTTTGATTGGTACAACTCTTCAAAACTCACAAGAATCAAACCGGGATCTAAGATTTAGTGTGTGAGCAAGGGAGAGGGAGAACTGGTGTTCTTGAGGTGTGTTTGAGTGAAGTGTTCAACCTTATCTCGAAGAGGTAAGGGACTATTTATACCACAAGAAAATTCGAGCCGTTTAGACAGAGATTGACCTGCCCGGATGACCCGGAAGACCATCCGGATGATCTGGCTGAAGGCCCGGATGTAAGTGGCAGTAGAAGAGCTGTGAGGAGCCCGGGTGATCCGGATGACTGGCCGGATGATCCGGCTACATCCACCAAGGTTCTGTGAAAATGGGGGCAAGATTACCCGGATGATCCGGGACAGGATCCGGACGATCCGGGCACAGCCCGGATGATCCGAGACAGGATCCGGATGATCTGGCTTCAATCATCATGGTTCTGTGATGGAGGGCGCACATTACCCGGATGATCCGGAGCAAGGTCCGGACGATCCGGGCTTAGCCCGGATGATCTGGGGATCCATCCGGATGATCCGGCAAGGAGTTTGTGCACAGAAACAGGAGTAGTAGGTTTTGTCTAAGGGGTTTTGCTAGGGATTGTTGGTCCTTTGTGAAAGAGTTTTTGTGAGACAAAGTATGAGCAAGCCTTGAACCTATACCTCAGATCCCCTCTTAATAGTGCGGGATTCCTATTACTCAAGAAATATAAAAGAGCACAATGTTTCCTCTTTGTTTGCTCCTTTCCTCATTGATAATTTGCTTGAGTAATATCTCACATGATGTGATCATGATGCACATTAGAAAGACGAGAGAACTAACGACCTGTGTATATACTTAGCAAACACGGTTAGTCCCCTATATGTAAATTTGTCATCAATATCAAAAATAATCTTTAAGAGCAAGATTTCACTTTCAATCTCCCCCTTTTTGGTAGTTGATGACAAACTACATATAGCACTTAACAAGTGAAATGTGCTGCGAATAATTTTAGGAGAGTAGTCTGGTATGTGTTTTTAGGAGGAGCTCCCCCTTAATATATGCAGGGATGTGTTTCAGAGAGAGCTCCCCCTTAAAGTATGCATAGGAATGAAATGATAACATACAAAATCATGCACATATGGTGAGGATACCCTCATTCGAATAAGATGTTGTAACAGTAGTGTAGTAATACACCATTACCATTAACATAGGCAATGATAACAACGAATGAAGATAGCCACAGAAGATAGCATACTTAAGCTCTTAAATAGTAGCAAAGACTCATATAAGGTAGCATAACACATGACCAAGGTCTTACATAGTAGCATAGACTCATATAAGGTAGCATAACACATGACCAAGGATCATTACAATAATAATAATACAGACTCCAATAACTAGAGCTCAATAAACATAGCAGACTCACACTTATACGCCTAAGAATAACATATCCCCCTTGGCAGCAAGTACCGAAAAGGGAAAGAAGTCCGAGAAAGTAGGAGGATCACTCAGCATCCTCATCATCATTATCACCATCACTCAAATCAGCAGGTGCAAGGAAGAACTCCGGAAAATCAGTGGCAGAAGGAAAATCGACCTCCGGAAGAGGAAGCCGATCAGGAATGGGCTCATCAGGCTCAACAGGACTGCCAGGGCGTGCACGGAGACAAGCCCTAAGTGTATTTGCCTCCGAGATACGGCGAACCTCCTCGATAGCAATGTGAGTAACGGTGTAGCGGCAGGTATCAAATATAGCTTTATGGGACTTCCCAATGAAGCGAGCCAGGCGGTCAAAAGGCTTCAAGAAAGGTTTAGTGTGGCAAGAAGAGCTCTCGGCATGCGGAGGAGCAGGGGCCTTCCCCTGGAAGACTCATCACGCGGACTCCATAAGGAGTGCGTGGAAGTCTTGACAATGGAACACGGATAAACCGAGTCGATGACTCTCTGAATGAAGGGGGCATGAGGAAGTGTACGAACCTTCAGACCACTAGCCATGTGAATCTCATGCCATAGGAAATCTGCCATGTCAATGGGACGGTTGGGAGCCTTCCTCGAGTAGTACATCAAGTCAATGCTATAGGCCCGAACCATCCCATGATCCCCTTTCTTGGGAGCAATGGAGTTGAGGATACACTTGAAAAGCCACCGGTATTTGAGACGGAAGATGGAGATATCATTAAGCTCCTTGCTTTGCTACACCATGGATAGCTGAGAGGTAGGCATGGCGAGGCAAGCACATGCACTGATGGGCATGGCCTCAAACTTGGGGTTCACCTCATGGATTCGAAAAAGAGAGGCCTCAGATCCGGGCATGCCTAAGGCAGCAGCAAAAGCCTCGAAGGAGACGGTGAACTGAGAGTGGTGAGTCATTCAAGTGATAGAGTGATCCGGATGGAAGAAACAAGTGGCATATAATTGCCGAATGGCAGCCTCATTCCAATCACAGTGAAGAGACATAGCATGACGCAGCCCCATGCCATCAATCTTCTCCAACACACCTTCAAACTTGGTTGGATTCTTCTCAATGTAGTCCAAGTTCACATAATGCTGAGGAGAAAAACCTAGATGAGCAATGACTAATTGATAGATATCTTGTTGAACCAAGGTGCGAAAACGAGGATCGGTTGCATTGGCCGGGGCGGCAATATTGACATCACTCCGTAAAGCAGCATACTTAGAGGGGTCCATGGATTGATAGTTGACAACACGACGGCCACGGTTGGTGGGATTGGCCATGGACAAGACAAGGCCAGAAGGTGCCGCAGACTTGGAGCTTGAGGCACCGGCTACATGTTTCTTCTTGGACTTAGTCGTGGAACGAACAGGCACGAGCTCCTCATCATGGAGTTCGGCCTCGTAGTCAAGGTCGTCCAGCCCGGCATAGGACGGACGTGCATGACTCGGCGCCTTCTTGAGTGGACGAGCGTCTTCCTCGGAGTCCGTCGATGCATGATGACGCCCGACTACGCACACGCATAAGAGAAACAGAGCCGACTGAATATATGACCGAACCTCGATAGGTAAAACGGAGAAGGAAAAGAGAGGAGCAAGTGGGGTACCACGAGAGGGACCCGTGGTCGTTGACTTGAAGCGCAGGCCGTTGCGTCCACGTTCTACCACCATGGCGATTTTAGGGAAAATGGCGATGGCAGGGCGAGGCGGCGAGATCCGGGGGAAAACGGCGCGAGGAGGGGGTGGATCAAGGCAATGGCAAGGCGAGGCGGCGACATCTGTCCAAATGGCCGGTCGGTCCAGCGGGGCAGCGCACGAGCCGCCGGCGGCAGGGGCGAGTGGATGGGGTCGATGGGGGCAGAGAACAGAGGAATACCCCTCTCCTCCCCCACGGCCTGAAGTTTTACTACTTAGGGCGAGGACCCACCGGATGTCCGGACGTAGCCCCGGATGATCCGGATAGATCCGGATGACCGGAAAGGAACCCGGATGTCCGGGCATACGGGTACAGCGAGGGGGATTACCCGGACGTCCGGATGGATATCCGGGTGATCCAGCCAGCTAGAGTGCTGATATCTTGAAATGGTGATGATGCGATGATGTGTATATATATATATATATATATATATATATCTGTGTGTGTGTGTGTGTGTGTGTGTGTGTGTTTGTGTGTGTGTGTGTGTGAGTACAGATATATAAGTGTAAGAATCAGTTGTAGCCTAATCAACACACTATTCAACGCAGAACACAAACTCATATGAACATCTGAGAAGAGTTTTAGCCTAAGCCACCATGTTTGAGTATACATAACTTGGGGTTCCAAAGATTTGAACGTTGGACTCAAGATTACTACTCCATCATGTTAAAGTACTATGGACACAAAATACATGTCATAGTCACTTTGAGAGTGTTGGTTTTATTTACGCATTGCATAGGGAAGAGAAGATTCATGGATTGAAGTTCTCCCCCTAAATATATGCCTACATCAAGACAAGACATGATGTTTATGCATGAATGAGTACTAGATTTCACATAATGTTGTCAAGCTCCAAGATACCAAGTTCACGCCTAAGTTGACAAAACCTTGCTTCATCTAATGATTTGGTGAAAATATCTGCAAGTTGCATATCTGTGCCAACATGAGCAATGTCAATATCACCCTTCTCCACATGATCTCTCAAGAAGTGGTACCTAATGTCAATGTGCTTGGTGCGGGTATGATCTTTGGGGTTCTCAGCAATATTGATGGCACTTTCATTATCACATAGAAGAGGCACATGTCTATAGGTGATACCGTAATCCTTCAAATTTTGCCTCATCCATAGTAATTGAGTTGCACAACTGGCAGTTGCAATGTATTCAGCTTCTGCGGTGGAGAGAGCAACACAATTTTGTTTCTTCGAGGACCAACTTACCAAGGAGCGGCCAAGAAACTGACATGCGCCGGAGGTGGACTTACGATCCACTTTGTCTCCAGCCCAATCCGCATCCGTCTACCCAATGAGATCAAACTTAGCATCCTTGGGGTACCATAGACCCAACTTTGGGGTGTGAACAATGTATCTACGAATATGCTTAACCGCTTTATGATGACTTTCCCTAGGGAAAGCTTGAAATCTAGCACACATGCATACACTAAACATGATGTCTGGCCTAGATGCACAAAGATAAAGCAATGAACCAATTATAGAGCGGCAAATAGATGGGTCGAAAGGAGTACCATTTGTGTCTTCAGTGAGTGCAATTTTGGTTGGCATGGGTGTCTTACATGGACTAGCATCGGACATGCCAAACTTCTCTAGGATATCCTTGAGGTATTTTTCTTGAGACAAGAAAATTCCTTCTTGAAATTGTTGAATTTGCAATCCGAGGAAGAACTTCAAATCCGCATTGAGTGACATTTCAAAATTCTTGGTCATTGAAGCCGCAAAAATCTTGCACAAATGAATGTTAGGATAACCAAAAATAATATCATCTACATAGATTTGGCATAAGATCAAATCACCCTTGTCCCTCTTAGTAAAAAGAGTGGAATCGATCACCCCTCTCACAAAACCATCATCGAGTAAAACCTTCTTAAGATGATCATACCAAGCACGAGGTGCTTGTTTGAGGCCATACAAATCCTTATGAAGTTTATACACATAGTCTTTGTGATCGGGATCAACTAGGAAGAAACCGCTAAATATTGCATCTGGTTGGTGTGACGTTTTGGGAAACCTGACAAATTTGATGCTCTAGATCTGCTAGGTTCCATATAATACGTTTGTTTGATCGATGTGGTATATGTATGCTACGTATGGGCTATGATATATTGTATGGTTATATATACTTGCTAGAGCAAGCTGAGCTTTAATCACTAGTGGCCAATAATCATGTTCCAAGCTGTTGACAATTATACTAGAGCAAGCTGTGCTTTTTTCTAAAGCGGGGACAGTATTTTGCTTTATTTATAAAGCGGGGCGAAAGCCTTTTTCGTTACAGGGACAATATTCCAAGCATTTGTCTTGCTGCCTAATAACAAGATTCACGTTATTTTTCATGTGGATAAAATTATTAGTTTTCATACTTCGTGCATGCATGTTTGTAAAATACTCGTATGTCTCGTTTACCAAGTCCTAAAGAGGGAAGCATTTGATTAGTCTAGCTAGAATCATGAACAATTAATCATGGGTTTCAATGTGCCATATTATATCGTGTCTTTTTTCCCAGGTACTAAAGAGGAAGTATGTCTTGAGAAACATTTCGACCTTCAAATTTAGCTCCTCATTATATCATGTCTTTTTTTCGCGGGGCCTCATCATATCTTGTCTTGGGTGAAAGATAAAGTGAAGTGGCCACCGTCACCAAAAGAATGAAAAATGCGGCCACCCATGATGTAGCTGAATAAACAAATAATATGTCATCGACATATTACATAGGGATTTAAAATTTGTTACTTAGGTACTCTCTCCGCTTCTGAATTATAAGATGTTTTGAATATTTAAATATGTACTACATAAGTGGTGAGATGAGTGAACAAATAAACTAAAATGTGTCTATATGCATTTTATTTAGACTTTTTTTTGAACATCTTGTTATTTGGACCGGAGGGACTATTTGTTATGATAAGAGGACGTCAAGAGTCATAGTCGCCAACAATAAGAAGTTGTACAACACAAGGCTTTTATTTTCCCTTCATATTTGGAAGTTAAAAAGACTTGGTTTGAGAAATACCTGCAATGACTTTGATACGTGAACCTGCAAATACCAAGAAAGAAATGAGATAAACAGAAAGGAATTAGAGTAGTGAAGGAATTATACTTAGAAAAAGTTGTAAAACACACAAATTAAGTGACCGTGGGTGCAGCACATTGCCCTAATATACGAGGAACAAATGTATGAAGCTATTTATGCCTTCCCGATTCATTTCCTGTCGCCTCCTGCCGGTGTAGCCATGCTAGCTGGAGCTACCGTCAAACAAACAAACCAAGCAAGCAACGACAACTGAAATAATAACTAATCACACCCGGTCGAGTATACCTTAGCTGGCTCCTGGCCGAAACACGACGCCAAACAGGCGGGCCGGTCGTTCAGATGAAGCTTCTTCACGGTTGGTCTTCACATGTTCAAGTATAGTAAGCTTAATGAATCACAGTACGGCAGCATTTGGTCAAGACAATGTACGACACAAACCTCATTTGATGCTATATAATAAGGTTAGCTGATTGATCAGGCATGTGACGACCAGCTATCCCAATTACGTTGAATTTTCAAAAGATGAAGTTTACTACTCCCTCCGTTCACAATTATAAGATGTTCTGGCTATTTCAACATGGACTGGACTGCATATGGATTGAAATGAGTGAATAAATATACTAAAATGTGTTTATATATGTTTGATTCGGAGAAAAACAAACAGCTTATAATTGTTAACGGAGGGAGTAGATGTTAGAGTTATTCATAAGAAACTAGTAAATATTGCGTCCGGTTGGTGTGCCGTTTAATTCTGGAAACCAGCAGAATTTGATGCTCTAGATTAGCTGTGGTTGTTTGATCGATGCGATATATATGGTATGAAGGGCTATTGTATGGTTAGGTTATACTAGTTGCTAGAGTGAGCTGTGCTTTTATCACTCGTGGCCGATAATCATGTTTCATGCTATTGACAACTAGATGCTGGCCGTGTTCCTTTTCGAGGCATCCTGCTGACTGGTGGCATGTTGAACAGTCGCAAGTTCGTACATAGCTAGTCCTTCAAATACACTGGACAAATCCAAAATTGCAGGTGACATTTCCAAATTGTCCTTTTGAGAAGCAACAAATGTAGAAGTGCATACATATCACTAATAGATGTTGCCTTACCAAGAAAAAAATACATCATTGAAAATATTGGTGGTATACTGATATGATTACAGGGAATCTTCGGTTGTTCCAATCTAGTGAACTATGCCTTTTTCGATAAAGGGGATTTCACTCAATCAATTGAAGGAAATATGCCCTAGAGGCAATAATAAAGTTATTATTTATTTCCTTACATCATGATAAATGTTTATTATTCATGCTAGAATTGTATTAACCGGAAACATAATACATGTGTGAATACATAGACCAACAGAGTGTCACAAGTATGCCTCTACTTGACTAGCTCGTTAATCAAAGATGGTTATGTTTCCTAACCATGAACAAGGAGTTGTTATTTGATTAACGAGGTCACATCATTAGTAGAATGATCTGATTGACATGACCCATTCCATTAGCATAGCACCCGATCGTTTAGTATGTTGCTATTGTTTTCTTCATGACTTATACATGTTCCTATAACTATGAGATTATGCAACTCCCGTTTACCGGAGGAACACTTTGGGTACTACCAAACGTCACAACGTAACTGGGTGATTATAAAGGAGTACTACAGGTGTCTCCAATGGTAGATGTTGGGTTGGCATATTTCGAGATTAGGGTTTGTCACTCCGATTGTCGGAGAGGTATCTCCGGGCCCTCTCGGTAATGCACATCACATAAGCCTTGCAAGCACTGCAACTAATATGTTAGTTGTGAGATGATGTATTACGGAACGAGTAAAGAGACTTGCCGGTAACGAGATTGAACTAGGTATTGGATACCGACGATCGAATCTCGGGCAAGTAACATACCGATGACAAAGGGAACAACGTATGTTGTTATGCGGTCTGACCGATAAAGATCTTCGTAGAATATGTAGGAGCCAATATGGGCATCCAGGTCCCGCTATTGGTTATTGACCGGAGACGTGTCTCGGTCATGTCTACATTGTTCTCGAACCGTAGGGTCCGCACGCTTAACGTTACGATGACAGTTATTATGAGTTTATGCATTTTGATGTACCGAAGGTTGTTCGGAGTCCCGGATGAGATCACGGACATGACGAGGAGTCTTGAAATGGTCGAGACGTAAAGATTGATATATTGGAAGCCTATGTTTGGACATCGGAAGTGTTCCGGGTGAAATCGGGATTTTACCGGAATACCGGGAGGGTTACCGGAACCCCCCGGGAGACTAATGGGCCTATTGGGCCTTAGTGGAAAAGAGAAAAGGGAAGCCCACTAGCTGGCCGGCGCCCCCCCCCC
>NC_057794.1:10500042-10506833 GCF_018294505.1 Triticum aestivum | reverse complement strand
CCCCCGGGAGTCCTAATTGGATTAGGATTGGGGGGAGGAGTCCTACTCCCGGTGGGAGTAGGACTCCCCTGCGCCTCCCCTCCCTTGGCCGGCCGGCCCCCCTCCTCCAACCTTTATATACGGGGGCAGGGGGCACCCCAAGACACACAACTTGATCCTTGAGATCGTTCCTTAGCCGTGTGCGGTGCCCCCTGCCACCAAATTCCACCTCGATCGTACCGTTGTAGTGCTTAGGCGAAGCCCTGCGTCGGTAGTACATCAAGATCGTCATCACGCCGTCGTGCTGACGGAACTCTTCCTCGATGCTTTGCTGGATCGGAGCCCGAGGAACGTCATCGAGCTGAACGTGTGCTAAGAACTCGGAGGTGCCGGAGTAACGGTGCTTGGATCGATCGGATCGGGAAGAAGACGTACGACTACTTCCTCTACGTTGTGTGATCACTTCCGCAGTCGGTCTGCGTTGGTACGTAGACAACACTCTCCCCTCTCGTTGCTGTGCATCACCATGATCTTGCGTGTGCGTAGGAAAATTTTCGAAATTACTGCGTTCCCCAACAGTGGCATCAGAGCCTAGGTTTTATGGTTTGATGTTATATGCACGAGTAGAACACAAGTGAGTTGTGGGCGATACAAGTCATACTGCCTACCAGCATGTCATACTTTGGTTCGGCGGTATTGTTGGTTGAGACGATCCGGACAAACCTTACGCGTACTCTTACGCGAGACCGGTTCCCTCAACGTGCTTTGCACATAGATGGCTTGCGGAAGACTGTCTCTCCAACTTTAGTTGAACCAAGTGTGACTACGCCCGGTCCTTGAGAAGGTTAAAACGGAGTCTATTTGACGAACTATCGTTGTGGTTTTGATGCGTAGGTGAGATGAGTTCTTACTTAAGCCCGTAGCAGCCACGTAAAACTTGCAACAACAAAGTAGAGGACGTCTAACTTGTTTTTGCAGGGTATGTTGTGATGTGATATGGTCAAGGCATGATGCTGATTTTATTGTATGAGATGATCATGTTTTGTAACTAAGTTATCGGCAACTGGCAGGAGCCATATGGTTGTCGCTTTATTGTATGCAATGCAATCGCGATGTAATGCTTTACTAGATTACTAAACGGTAGTAATAGTCGTGGAAGCATAAGATTGGCGAGACGACAACGATGCTACGATGGAGATCAAGGTGTCGCGCCGGTGACGATGGTGATCATGACGGTGCTTCGGAGATGGAGATCACAAGCACAAGATGATGATGGCCATATCATATCACTTATATTGATTGCATGTGATGTTTATCCTTTTATGCATCTTATCTTGCTTTGATTGACGGTGGCATTATAAGATGATCTCTCACTAAATTATCAAGAAGTGTTCTCCCTGAGTATGCACCGTTGCCAAAGTTCGTCGTGCCCAGACACCACGTGATGATCGGGTGTGATAAGGTCTACGTCCATCTACAACGGGTGCAAGCCAGTTTTGCACACGCAGAATACTCAGGTTATACTTGACGAGCCTAGCATATACAGATATGGCCTCGGAACACAGAGACCGAAAGGTCGAGCGTGAATCATATAGTAGATATGATCAACATGACGATGTTCACCATTGAAAACTACTCCATCTCACGTGATGATCGGTTATGGTTTAGTTGATTTGGATCACGTGATCACTTAGAGGATTAGAGGGATGTCTATCTAAGTGGGAGTTCCTATGTAATTTGATTAACTGAACTTAAACTTATCATGAACTTAGTACCTGATAGTATCTTGCTTGTTTATGTTGCTTGTAGATAGATGGCTCGTGCTATTGTTCCGTTGAATTTTAATGTGTTCCTTGAGAAAGCAAAGTTGAAAGATGATGGTAGCAATTACACGGACTGGGTCCGTAACCTGAGGATTATCCTCATTGCTGCACAGAAGAATTACGTCCTGGAAGCACCGCTGGGTGACAGGCCTGCTGCTGGAGCAACGCCAGATGTTATGAACGTCTGGCAGAGCAAAGCTGATGACTACTCGATAGTTCAGTGTGCCATGCTTTACGGCTTAGAATCGGGACTTCAACGACGTTTTGAACGTCATGGAGCATATGAGATGTTCTAGGAGTTGAAGTTAATATTTCAAGCAAATGCCCGAATTGAGAGATATGAAGTCTCCAATAAGTTCTATAGCTGTAAGATGGAGGAGAACAGTTCTGTCAGTGAGCATATACTCAAAATGTCTGGGTATAATAATCACTTGATTCAGATGGGAGTTAATCTTCCAGATGATTGCGTCATTGATAGAATTCTCCAATCACTACCACCAAGCTACAAGATCTTCGTGATGAACTATAATATGCAAGGGATGAACAAGACTATTCCCGAGCTCTTCGCAATGCTGAAAGCTGCGGAGGTAGAAATCAAGAAGGAGCATCAAGTGTTGATGGTTAGCAAAACCACTAGTTTCAAGAAAAAGGGTAAAGGGAAGAAGAAGGGAAACTTCAAGAAGAACAGCAAGCAAGTTGCTGCTCAAGAGAAGAAACCCAAGTCTGGACCTAAGCCTGAAACTGAGTGCTTCTACTGCAAGCAGACTGGACACTGGAAGCGGAACTGCCCCAAGTATTTGGCGGATAAGAAGGATGGCAAAGTGAGCAAAGGTATATGTGATATACATGTTATTGATGTGTACCTTACTAGAGCTCGCAGTAGCACCTGGGTATTTGATATTGGTTCTGTTGCTAATATTTGCAACTCGAAACAGGGACTACAGAATAAGCGGACACTAGCAAAGGACGAGGTGACGATGCGCGTGGGAAACGGTTCCAAAGTCGATGTGATCGCGGTCGGCACGCTACCTCTACATCTACCTTCGGGATTAATATTAGACCTAAATAATTGTTATTTGGTGCCAGCGTTGAGCATGAACATTATATCTGGATCTTGTTTAATGCGAGACGGTTATTCATTTAAATCAGAGAATAATGGTTGTTCTATTTATATGAATAATATCTTTTATGGTCATGCACCTTTGAAGAGTGGTCTATTCTTGTTGAATCTCGAAGATAGTAATACACATATTCATAATGTAGAAGCCAAAAGATGCAAAGTTAATAATGATAGTGCAACTTATTTGTGGCACTGCCGTTTAGGTCATATCGGTGTAGAGCGCATGAAGAAACTCCATACTGATGGGCTTTTGGAACCACTTGATTATGAATCACTTGGTACTTGCGAACCGTGCCTCATAGGCAAGATGACTAAAACACCGTTCTCCGGTACTATGGAGAGAGCAACAGATTTGTTGGAAATCATACATACCGATGTATGTGGTCCGATGAATATTGAGGCTCGTAGCGGATATCGTTATTTTCTCACCTTCACAGATGATTTAAGCAGATATGGGTATATCTACTTAATGAAACATAAGTCTGAAACATTTGAAAGGTTCAAAAAATTTCAGAGTGAAGTTGAAAATCATCGTAACAAGAAAATAAAGTTTCTACGATCTGATCGTGGAGGAGAATATTTGAGTTACGAGTTTGGTGTACATTTGAAAAATTGTGGAATAGTTTCGCAACTCACGCCACCCGGAACACCACAGCGTAATGGTGTGTCTGAACGTCGTAATCGTACTTTACTAGATATGGTGCGATCTATGATGTCTCTTACTGATTTACCGCTATCGTTTTGGGGTTATGCTTTAGAGACGGCCGCATTCACGTTAAATAGGACACCATCAAAATCCGTTGAGACGACGCCTTATGAGCTATGGTTTGGCAAGAAACCAAAGTTGTCGTTTCTTAAAGTTTGGGGCTGCGTTGCTTATGTGAAAAAGCTTCAACCTGATAAGCTCGAACCCAAAGCGGAGAAATGTGTCTTCATAGGATACCCAAAGAAAACTGTTGGGTATACCTTCTATCACAGATCCGAAGGCAAGACATTCGTTGCTAAGAATGGATCATTTCTAGAGAAGGAGTTTCTCTCGAAAGAAGTGAGTGGGAGGAAAGTAGAACTTGACGAGGTAACTGTACCTACTCCCTTATTGGAAATTAGTACATCACAGAAAACTGTTTCTGCGACACCTATGCCAATCAGTGAGGAAGCTAATGATGATGATCATGAAGCTTCTGAACAAGATACTACTGAACCACGTAGATCAACCAGAGTGAGATCCGCACCAGAGTAGTACGGTAATCCAGTTCTGGAAGTCATGATGCTAGATCATGATGAACCTACGAACTATGAAGAAGCGATGGTGAGCCCAGATTCCGCAAAGTGGCTTGAGGCCATGAAATCTGAGATGGGATCCATGTATGAGAACAAAGTATGGACTTTGGTTGACTTGCCCGATGATCGGCAAGCAATTGAGAATAAATGGATCTTCAAGAAAAAGACTGACGCTGACGGTAATGTTACTGTCTATAAAGCTCGACTTGTCGCAAAAGGTTTTCGACAAGTTCAAGGGGTTGACTACGATGAGACTTTCTCACCCGTAGCGATGCTTAAGTCCGTCAGAATTATGTTAGCAATTGCCGCATTTTATGATTATGAAATATGGCAGATGGATGTCAAAACTGCATTCCTGAATGGATTTCTGGAAGAAGAGTTGTATATGGTACAACCAGAAGGTTTTGTCGATCCAAAAGGAGCTAACAAAGTATGCAAACTCCAGCGATCCATTTATGGACTGGTGCAAGCATCTCGGAGTTGGAATAAACGCTTTGATAGTGTGATCAAAGCATTTGGCTTTATACAGACTTTTGGAGAAGCCTGTATTTACAAGAAAGTGAGTGGGAGCTCTGTAGCATTTCTGATATTATATGTGGATGACATATTGCTAATTGGAAATGATATAGAATTTCTGGATAGCATAAAGGGATACTTGAATAAAAGTTTTTCGATGAAAGACCTCGGGGAAGCTGCATACATATTAGGCATAAAGATCTATAGAGATAGATCAAGACGCTTAATTGGACTTTCACAAAGCACATACCTGGACAAGATTTTGAAGAAATTCAAAATGGATCAAGCAAAGAAAGGGTTCTTGCCTGTGTTACAAGGTATGAAATTGAGTAAGACTCAATGCCCGACCACTGCAGAAGATAGAGAGAAAATGAAAGATGTTCCCTATGCTTCAGCCATAGGCTCTATCATGTATGCAATGCTGTGTACCAGACCTGATGTGTGCCTTGCTATAAGTTTAGTAGGGAGGTACCAAAGTAATCCTGGAATGGATCACTGGACAGCGGTCAAGAACATCCTGAAATACCTGAAAAGGACTAAGGATATGTTTCTCGTATATGGAGGTGACAAAGAGCTCACCGTAAGAGGTTACGTTGATGCAAGCTTTGACACTGATCCGGACGATTCTAAATCGCAAACCGGATACGTGTTTACTTTAAACGGTGGAGCTGTCAGTTGGTGCAGTTCTAAACAAAGCGTCGTAGCGGGATCTACATGTGAAGCGGAGTACATAGCTGCTTCGGAAGCAGCAAACGAAGGAGTCTGGATGAAGAAGTTCATATCCGATCTAGGTGTCATACCTAGTGCATCGGGTCCAATGAAAATCTTCTGTGACAATACTGGTGCAATTGCCTTGGCAAAGGAATCCAGATTTCACAAGAGGACCAAACACATCAAGAGACGCTTCAACTCCATCCGGGATTTAGTCCAGGTGGGAGACATAGAGATTTGCAAGATACATACGGATCTGAATGTTGCAGACCCGTTGACTAAGCCTCTTCCACGAGCAAAACATGATCAGCACCAAGGCTCCATGGGTGTTAGAATCATTACTGTGTAATCTAGATTATTGACTCTAGTGCAAGTGGGAGACTGAAGGAAATATGCCCAAGAGGCAATAATAAAGTTATTATTTATTTCCTTACATCATGATAAATGTTTATTATTCATGCTAGAATTGTATTAACCGGAAACATAATACATGTGTGAATACATAGACCAACAGAGTGTCACTAGTATGCCTCTACTTGACTAGCTCGTTAATCAAAGATGGTTATGTTTCCTAACCATGAACAAGGAGTTGTTATTTGATTAACGAGGTCACATCATTAGTAGAATGATCTAATTGACATGACCCATTCCATTAGCATAGCACCCGATCGTTTAGTATGTTGCTATTGTTTTCTTCATGACTTATACATGTTCCTATAACTATGAGATTATGCAACTCTCGTTTACCGGAGGAACACTTTGGGTACTACCAAACGTCACAACGTAACTGGGTGATTATAAAGGAGTACTACATGTGTCTCCAATGGTAGATGTTGGGTTGGCGTATTTCGAGATTAGGGTTTGTCACTCCGATTGTCGGAGAGGTATCTCTGGGCCCTCTCGGTAATGCACATCACATAAGCCTTGCAAGCACTGCAACTAATATGTTAGTTGTGAGATGATGTATTACGGAACGAGTAAAGAGACTTGCCGGTAACGAGATTGAACTAGGTATTGGATACCGACGATCGAATCCCGGGCAAGTAACATACCGATGACAAAGGGAACAACGTATGTTGTTATGCGGTCTGACCGATAAAGATCTTCGTAGAATATGTAGGAGCCAATATGGGCATCCAGGTCCCGCTATTGGTTATTGACCGGAGACGTGTCTCGGTCATGTCTACATTGTTCTCAAACCGTAGGGTCCGCACGCTTAACGTTACGATGACAGTTATTATGAGTTTATGCATTTTGATGTACCGAAGGTTGTTCGGAGTCCCGGATGAGATCACGGACATGACGAGGAGTCTCGAAATGGTCGAGACGTAAAGATTGATATATTGGAAGCCTATGTTTGG
>NC_057794.1:10499194-10500032 GCF_018294505.1 Triticum aestivum | reverse complement strand
TGTCGGAGAGGTATCTCTGGGCCCTCTCGGTAATGCACATCACATAAGCCTTGCAAGCACTACAACTAATATGTTAGTTGTGAGATGATGTATTACGGAACGAGTAAAGAGACTTGCCGGTAACGAGATTGAACTAGGTATTGGATACCGACGATCGAATCTCGGGCAAGTAACATACCGATGACAAAGGGAACAACGTATGTTGTTATGCGGTCTGACCGATAAAGATCTTCGTAGAATATGTAGGAGCCAATATGGGCATCCAGGTCCCGCTATTGGTTATTGACCGGAGACGTGTCTCGGTCATGTCTACATTGTTCTCGAACCGTAGGGTCCGCACGCTTAACGTTATGATGACAGTTATTATGAGTTTATGCATTTTGATGTACCGAAGGTTGTTCGGAGTCCCGGATGAGATCACGGACATGACGAGGAGTCTCGAAATGGTTGAGACGTAAAGATTGATATATTGGAAGCCTATGTTTGGACATAGGAAGTGTTCCGGGTGAAATCGGGATTTTACCGGAATACCGGAAGGGTTACCGGAACCCCCCGGGAGACTAATGGGCCTATTGGGCCTTAGTGGAAAAAGAGAAAAGGGGCAGCCCATAGCTGGCCGGCGCCCCCCCCCCCTTCCCCAAGTCCTAGTAGGACTAGGAGAAGGGGCCGGCCCCCCCTCTCTCTCCTTTCCCCCTGAGAGTCCTAATTGGAATAGGATTGGAGGGGGGAGTCCTACTCCCGGTAGGAGTAGGACTCCCCCTGCGCCTCCCTCTCTCTGGCCGGCCGGCCCCCCTCCTCCAACCTTTATATACGGGGGCAGGGGACACCCCAAGACACA
>NC_057794.1:10498685-10499168 GCF_018294505.1 Triticum aestivum | reverse complement strand
GAAAAAGGGAAAAGGCCCAAGCTGGCCGGCGCCCCCCTTCCCCAAGTCCTATTAGGAATAGGATAAGGGGCCGGCCCCCCTTCTCTCTCTTTTCCCCCCCGGGAGTCCTAATTGGATTAGGATTGGGGGGAGGAGTCCTACTCCCGGTGGGAGTAGGACTCCCCTGCGCCTCCCCTCCCTTGGCCGGCCGGCCCCCCTCCTCCAACCTTTATATACGGGGGCAGGGGGCACCCCAAGACACACAACTTGATCCTTGAGATCGCTCCTTAGCCGTGTGCGGTGCCCCCTGCCACCAAATTCCACCTCGATCGTACCGTTGTAGTGCTTAGGCGAAGCCCTGCGTCGGTAGTACATCAAGATCGTCACCACGCCGTCGTGCTGACGGAACTCCTCCCCGAAGCTTTGCTGGATCGGAGCCCGGGGATCGTCATCGAGCTGAACGTGTGCTAAGAACTCGGAGGTGCCGGAGTAACGGTGCTTGGA
>NC_057794.1:10488722-10498675 GCF_018294505.1 Triticum aestivum | reverse complement strand
GGTGGGAGTAGGACTCCCCTGCGCCTCCCCTCCCTTGGCCGGCCGGCCCCCCTCCTCCAACCTTTATATACGGGGGCAGGGGGCACCCCAAGACACACAACTTGATCCTTGAGATCGTTCCTTAGCCGTGTGCGGTGCCCCCTGCCACCAAATTCCACCTCGATCGTACCGTTGTAGTGCTTAGGCGAAGCCCTGCGTCGGTAGTACATCAAGATCGTCATCACGCCGTCGTGCTGACGGAACTCTTCCTCGACGCTTTGCTGGATCGGAGCCCGAGGAACGTCATCGAGCTGAACGTGTGCTAAGAACTCGGAGGTGCCGGAGTAACGGTGCTTGGATCGGTCGGATCGGGAAGAAGACGTACGACTACTTCCTCTACGTTGTGTGATCGCTTCCGCAGTCGGTCTGCGTTGGTACGTAGACAACACTCTCCCCTCTCGTTGTTGTGCATCATCATGATCTTGCGTGTGCGTAGGAAAATTTTCGAAATTACTGCGTTCCCCAACATCAATATATCAAGGTGAATTACGGTAACCGGGAGGAAGACGAATTCCATGCGGTGATCGCATGTTCCAAAAGCAGAGCCCTAAGACATGCGTTGAGAGTTGATTGGAGGATTCCACCTGAAAGGGAATTCCCGTACACGAGTTGTGAACTTGTGATTGGCTGCAGGTGTTGCTGGATTCGGTTCTCAGGATTTGCGTGCTAAAATTTTGCTTCTGCTCTAGCGATGCTGGCATATGAGAGAGGACTGCGTGCCTGGAGCCGGCAAAGAATCGATCTTGGGTTTGGTGCTATTTCTGCAAAGGTACGAAGAGGAGTGGAGAAATGCCGCTCTGAATGTGCTGTCGGAGTTCGGCAAGACAGTACAAATACTGGCCAGTCTAAAGCCTCGTACTCCCGTAGAACGGCGCATGCAGTGGACGGCCAGTGGCCAGTGCAGATGTGAAAATCCACTTCCTGTGCTCGCCGTCTTCTCGGAATACAAAGTCCGCTTTGCTACCGGAAAGGTGTCGCTACTTTCAGGTGTGCCCACTCCCCTTATCTGGTCCATTGAATATCTTTGAGATATGTGCAACTTTCTAACGGTGAGCGGAATATTTGCAGCAACTAGGCATGCATCTCAGACCATTAGATTAATGTAATCGTTCATGTGTAGGCCTGTGCAAGGCAGTGCCGACTAGGGCTGGACGTACAAACGGGCTTTTTAGCTCGGCTCGAAGCTCGTTCTAGCTCGGCCCGACAAGTAAAAAGGACAAGCCGAGCTGGAAATATAGGCCCGTTCCATGACTGAGCCGAGCCTGTTTTCGCTCGGTCCAGCTCGGTGGCCCGTTTCGTAGCGCACTCAAATTTTAAGATTCCGCAGCCCAGCGCTACACGAGCAGGCCAAGCCTAATACGCAGAGAACTCCTTTTCCCTGACCTACATGAGCAGCATGCACCCATGCACCCCATCCTGCACCATCCCCGCCGCCGCCGCACACATCGGTCGCTATCAGTCGCTCCCAGCCTCCCTCCTTACAATCTCTTCTTCTTTCCAACGCCATCCATTGATCTGCCATTCTCTTTCCAAGTAAGATGAGGAGGGGGGTGACGTTGCGGCGGCGCTGGGCAACATGCCGCAGGGGCAGGACAACGCGACCCCGCTGGACGCCGCGCCCACAAATGCTGTCGTCGGCGCGCACGCATGCAGGCATGACATCACCGCCGAGCGCACGCACGCATGTCGGTGCTCGCGCGCTACCCATCCTCGTCCTTCTCTGCCTCCCCAACGTCGGCCGTTGCGTTCCCGCCTTATCCTCAAAGCCGTGCCGCCACTTCCATGCCGCCACACTGCCCACGTCGCTCGCCGTCCCGTCACGCACACACCATGCCCTGCTCTGGCTCGCCGCTGGCCACTCACGCACACAGCAGTACAACATGCACCAAGACTCCTCTGTCCACTCACGAGCCGCTCGGGCTGGACCGAGTCGGTGCAAAAACGAGCCGAGCCACCCATATGCAGCTCGTTGGTTTCACGAGCCGAGCCGAGCCGCTCCAGAGCGAGCTAAACTGTGGCTCGGACCTAACTCGGCTCGGCTCGGCTCGTGTCCAGCCCTAGTGCCGACAGGTATGTCTGACAGGTCACTGTAGCCACTGGTCCATGGAGTCACATCAAATATGGTGGCCCCCTGTCACTGTATTTACATAAATAAATTTTGTTCCGGCAAAAGCATCCCTCGCAAGGACTCTGTTTGCACCGAAAACAATATGATCATTTGGCAACTACGATAGAGACTATCAAGCTTGAGCATAAATATTCACACATCCAAACGATGTCCACTAGCTTAATCTGGCCGGGAAAGAATGGTTTTTAAAAAGTTAAAGAAAGAAGGTATGACTTGAAGCACCTCACATGTTTTAGTCTCACGGCTGGACACATACGCAGGAGCCAGTCAGCCTACCTGTGAGAGAAAAGGAATCTGTTCATCATGATTAAATGCGTCGCTGTTGCTGTCATGTTACTATTCAAGCCACTTCAAATCAAGCTGATGCACCAGAGCAGTCTACAGATCTCGAGCTCGTTCACGCATCAGCCAACAGCCCATATAACGGGTGTGCACACACCTGAGAGTAGAAAAGCCATTCTCCTTTGCTACCCGTGTGTGCAACCAGCTTGCTCGTGAACTTACGGCTGAAGCTACAGAAATGTCTGGACTCTAGCTCTCAGAAAAAATATCAAGGTGATACAACCGCATTGAGCGAATACCTGGGCTCTGCATAACACGTTGCACACAGTCAATACGTCCCACACAACCAAAAACAAAATATCATTTTATAGAAAACTGAAATGGTTCAGCCTAAGGTTGGGCATATTCTATCCGGAGATTACACCGCCGTCTAAGGTGGGAGAAAACCTCCCTAGTCGTATGATCCAGACAGATAGATGCCATCATACAGAAGTCGTCGTCGCCGTCCGGCCTCTCCAAGATAGACCAAGTACAGAGCCATCACATACATGAGTGAATGTGTGTAACTTGCACAGAAATGAAGCACAATTTTTTTTTGTTAAAAATCCCATCATCTCTAGAAAGCCACAAAGCCCAACATAATGTTGCCACCCCCACAAGATATGTGAAGAAAAGTATTTATCAATATCCCGCAACCAATTACCGATTATATTACGTGCACAATGTGGGGGTAAATATTTGAAGCTACTTCAACTACGATCCACATTGAACAAGAAAATTTACACGAAAAAGGTGTTTAATACACTCGTCATGTTGGCAGAAGACGCACGTCTTGCTCCCTTGCCAACTACAGCATGAAAGGTTTTTTTTGGTCAAGATCACACCTCTGTTTAGAAACCAAATGAATATGTTCACACAAAGAGGAATTTTGAGCTTCTAATTTTTTTTATTTAGCAACAGGAACCTTTCTGTGGGCAATCGCCTCATATAAAAACTTGATAGTTTGTAATTATCAATTGCTTCTTTCTCCGACCAAACCGAGTCGCAAGGTACCACCCATGATGATGGTTCCATGCTCATCGTCTACCTTAACACAAACATAGCAGAATGGCAGAGATGAACTACCAATGGAACAAATAAGCACATAGCCTTGTAGCTCCATTTATAGACCAACCAGCCAGCCACATTGCCCATGCCGGTCTCTTCATTCACTCCACGTACGATTTCCACTTGACACAGATGATTGATTAAGGACCCGTTCTTTTGAGGCTTATGAGTGCTTTCCAAAATAAGCTGCCCCTATCAAGCTTATTCTAGCAAACCAACCTAAATATTTATTCTAAAAGCATACTAATTAACCCTTAACTAGTAGGCCTCTAAAATAAAATTTTAGGTTGGGCTGCCAGACTAAGCTGGGTAAAGGGTGGCTTATTTGGACAACCACTCATAAGCCGCAAAAGACCTGCCCTAAATTCCCCAGCTGGATGTGTGTCTCCAAATTAATCTATGTAGTCCATCACGGCCCACAAATGGCTCAGCCTCCTGGATAGGTGATCCAAAATCTATCTGATGGCCAGCTATGGAAATCTGCTCTACAAAACTCTCTCATTAGGTGAAAGGAGAAAGTCCGTGATATTTACATTTTTTATGGATATTAATATTATGTGACATTACTACAGGAAAAACATGTTTGCAATGTGATGCCAAACGGGAAATGTGATGCAATTCATGTTTTACATGTGACATGTGATGCAGTTCATATTTGATGTGTCCATGGACAACTAACCTTCCTAAAAGAAGGAGAAAAGAGAAGGTTGCCCGAGATCACCGGGGTTCCCTCACCTCTGGGGGCTGCTCTAACGGCGGCAGTGGGAAGGGGAACCCTAAGATCTTGTCCCACGTCTGTGCAATAGTCTAGGTTTTTTCAATTAGTATCTTTGTTTGTCCATGGCTATGTCTCCGGTGGTGGCGATGGCAGTGGCCGATAAGGTTGATCTTGCAGTGACGCGTGCCTGCCGGACGTGAAACAAGGTGATGTGTGGGGACGTCAGTTCTATGGGATATGACACAAGGTCCATCAGAACATAGGTTGATGTGAGATATATCCATGATTTTCTTTACTTTTGGAATACAAAATTATGCCAGTCATAATGGTTGTTTTCATGTTGGTTTTGCAGGGTCATTTTCTTGGATCAATCTTAACAGCAAAACGTGATGTATAAGAGAAGGCTTGATAGATCAAAAGTATTGGCGTAAAAGACAAAGGAAGGCGATACGAAGGCCAAACAAGCCTTGCAAGTCAACTTTTGAAAAACAGAAAATAGATGGCAAGCGCACATGATTTGCAATAATGTGGTTAGTGATTTGATCATGAAAGCAACAGCTGGATAGAAAAATCTTCACATTTCATCTTGTGCAACCACAATGATAGGAGTAGAATGATAAGTGTTTGTGTCCACCTCACCAATCATCCTGTCGTGATACATATCTTCCGCTAATTTTGTGATGTACAATAATCATCAGATTTCTTCAGCTGCAGACAATATGTGTTTTTTTTAAGAATAATGATTATATCATAAGATAAATTCGTGTACATGAGGATTTGAACACGCTGGCGGGATTGTACGTCCACTTTTCCTACCATGTGCTAACTTCTTTGTAAATTGATGAAACAGACATCTAATAATTGTGTGGTTACTCTGAAAATCCTTCTAAACTAGCCATCTAGTATTTTCCTCTTTTATTCATATACTTGGTTCCTACTTATAACATGTAAAAGATTAGAATATGCAATATGTCATGCTTGTAGCTGGAAGCCAGCCTGTAGATTTCTCAACTAATCAATTCTTGTATGGCAATATATTTTTTTCTAGGGTGATACCACAACTGTTTCCATTTTTCACCTCGCAAGAAAAGTACTCTATCCATTTTGAACCAGAAGCATGTGCTTTTTATTTCACAACTATATTGTTGTGGAGTGATTTTTTTTTTGAGAAATTAAGTATCCGGTGAAATCAATTACACTTAAAATTTCACAAAAAACACGTTTGAAGGTTTTTATTTTTTTTCTCAAAAGAAAATGGTACGATAGAAACATGATAAACATGTGAAAAAATGAAGTTAAAATTCATTTTCATTTGGGAGGTAAGAAAGAAAGTTACGCATGAATATCAACATGTAAATTTGTCAGTGGCATGCGCTTCTATCGTTTAAAAGGATGGCGATTTTGCAACGTACTGTTTTTGACTGGGAAACATGCACCTTTTTTGTTTTTTGCGAGGATAGATAAAGAGTTAGTTAACGATGATTGACCATGTAATACTAGTTAGTCACACTAACTTCAAGCATGCATGCATGTTAATGGCAGGCAGATACACTACACACTCTGTAATCACATACTAGTCTGAACCTAATACTTACACTCCAAGCGGTGCATCCCTCCTGAAACTATTTGCATTTGGGTGCTGATGAAAAGGAACTTAGAACATGTATAAAGACATGGCATCAAACAATTTGCCATGCCTCGTAGGAGTATATTAATGCCGATGAGTGGCATAACTATATGTAGCTAAAGTCCGAAAGAAATAATAAGTCACCTTTCTCGGGCTTATAAACCACTGGAAATAAGCCATTACGTTAGCTAACTACCAAAGAAAATATGTGAAAGTGAAATATGGTTTGCCACATCGTCACGGGTAAATTGTGACCTCGCCTAGCTAATGCATCAGCCACAAAATTTGCCTACCTTGGGAAAAAGTCGTGATCATTCAGGTGCTAATCTAATGCTTAATTTTGATATAATGGTATTCACAAATAACTATGGTTTAACAAGAAAAAAAACCCATCTAAAACAGCCCACTAGAGCTTATAAAAATTGTAGGATGGCTGGAATTGTTGTTGCATATTGATCTGACCCTAATATGGGGTATATGTAGGAGTACAACATGGGAAGAGGATTGGTGTACAAGGCAAGTCATTGTTAGTTTTAACCAAATCTATCTCTATCCCTCCTAATTCCTAACTAACACGTTTATACTTCTAACAGAGCGAAGATGTCATGCGGTTGAGATGACAGCCCACTCGGAATAGTCATCCATCAGCTCCTTCTGTCCTGGTCCTGTACTTTGCCACAGAGGAGTTATATATCAAAGGCGCGCTTCTTGCGACAAGTTCTAAGCTACGTACCATACCTCTGTGACTTGCCAGAGTTGGGGCACTAAGAGTCATGTCCATAGAACAAAGATTGATGTGCTCTCGGACCACACTCCCTCTCCATGAAAGCAAAATATAGTCTCAACAAGAAAGAAGATATTATAACAAAAGATCATTCAATCTTCCTTCAGTACAATATTCCATGCATGACATGTTTGACAGGGACACCAACGGGAGATAATACACAACTATACTAGCACATGTATTTTAGAAAACATAACTTAATAAATATTCTCCGATCTAAACCATTCAGGTGACAGATTAGTTCACTTCTTGATAGACAAAGCCATCTGAGCCCGCTTCATCTTGGCAAACTCAACCAACTTGCTGACATCTGGCAGGGCCACCTTGGCGGCGTCCAGCGTGGTGAAACGCTCCACCCACGCCAGCAGAAGTGGGGTGTTGGCGATGTCAAAGGGTTTGCTACCACATAACTCTTCAGTTCCCTGCAAAAATGCCAAGAGACCGCCCAGTGCAATGTCCACGTATCCAACGCTATCACCGCCAAAGAAGGGCTTCCCCTTGGAGCATTCCTTGAGAGCCCCCTCCAGCGTGTGCACCGCCGCCAACATCTGCTTTATCCCCTCGGTCTTCTCCTCCTCTCCGTCGGCCGTGAACGCCACTTTCCACGGTATGACTAGCTGCATGCACCAAATAGCAACATTAATCAGCTCACCACATACATAATTGTGAAATCAACAACACAAAACACTAGAAGAGTAAACCTTCTGGTCAATGTAGTCTACCCAGAACCGAGCAATGGCACGCTCGTATGGGTCAACGGGCAGGAAGGAAGGGCCTACGGTACCATAGGCATCGTCGATGTACTCTAGGATGACGACGGACTCACAGATTGGCTTGCCGTTGTGGATGAGTACCGGCACCTTCTTGTGCACCAGGTTGGAGGCGAGGAGCAGGTCGCTCTTGTTGTCGAGGTCCTGCTCAACGTTCTCATAGCTCAAGCCCTTGAGGTGGAGCGCGAGTTTCACCCTGGAAACCCAGGGGCTTGCCCATGTACCCAGCAGCTTCAGCTCGTCTTCACCGGCCATTTCTCCCTTGCGTGATACCTATGGATATGACTTGAACTTCAGTGTTAACTACTGTGTTTTGCTTGCTTGCTTGGCTGAGCGAGGAGTGATATATATAGGGTATGGGAGGCAATAGCAATGCATCATCCATGAGGCATGTGCTAACGTCAAGGACACTTATTTTGCACAATTACTTAGTATCCGGACATTGAATATACTTGCTGCTTGCTCTATTTTTAACACATGTACCATGATCACTTATTTTATCTCCATGTTTTGAAACAGCACGACGAAGACTTCAGTGCTTAGAAAACATTAGTCAAGGTATTTTGCTTGCGGATTAGTTAACTTTCATGCCAAGTTTCTCGAGACATTAGTCATTGTCCTGGATAAGAAGGCTGGGAAGTAAACAGATTAGCAGAGTCCTGGACATCCCTAGCCGGTCAGTCATCGTTAACTAACTTTAAGATTGATATCGGATAAGGACATGAAACATATAATACTAGTTAGTCGCACTAACGTCAAGCATGCATCCATGACAGTGGTCAAGTACCTAATAATAGTCTGAACAAGTCAAATACCTAATACTTATGCTCCAGTCAGTGTATCCTTCCCAGATACTTGCAATATTTTTGTGAATCTAGGACATGCACAAAGACAAACAGCAAACAATTTTTCATGCCATGTATGGATATATACTGTTAATGTGGATGGGACGCATAACTACAGATGTAGCTAAGGTCTATCATATAACATGAGACAAACGAACCGACGGATGCAAAATGACGATTAATGATATCATGTGCATTCTCAAAATATTTGATGCGATCCCAAAAAACACAAAGCGGCGATTTATGCAGGGAAATTAGTGCAGAGGATAAATAAATCAATCGACAGCAGGGGAGTCAAGCACCTAATTAATTAGTTAGCTCTATCAACCACAGTCCATACATTCATTCTGTACAATGTTTCGACAAGGATATCATCACTCCATCACAACTCACAAGGGTACGGGGAAGAGCCATGGTACCGAGCAATATTCATGACAGCGAACCAAAGGAGCATTCAAATAAATAAATACATACACAGCCAGCCTACTGTATTGTATTATGTGCTTTTCATAAGCAAGCAGACAGTTTATCAGCTTTGCATGAGTTTCTCATACAAGTTCCTTTTCTCCTTGTACATCAGGTTTCTTAAGATCTGGATGATGGCAAAAAAGAAGGTAGAATGTGGCTGAATGAGAACCGCCTGCAATACACAGCACAATAATAAGATCAAGTGGAAACCAACAAGGTGCAGTAGGTACGGACCTGATCCAAGGTTGCATCCACAGAGAAATTGAGTGGCGCGGTGAACCTGGGTGGTATATGTATGCAGAAACTGCCATAACCAACTGGGAAAATGTACGACAACAATTGCTATTTTCAGCTAAGCCGCACAGGCTAGGAATATATTGAATTATAAAGAAGTTCTCTACCAGTACTATAAACTGCACGGTGGAGGGGGAAGGGCTTGCAGTTTTGCACATTCAGCTAAATTAGAAACAACAGCAGTATTTAGGCCACAACAGGCGAGGCTCGAGTTCTCTACTGACGCACAAAACCACATGGCCAGCCTCCTGGTCACAGGTTCCAGCTATGTTTCCGCCCAAAGATCTCCTTAGACGTTTTCACCATCGCGTTAGCCTCTGTCGCAAAAGCTTCTGCAGAGCGCCTTTCTGAAGTTTTGCCCCATTAACTCGATACAGTGCACCTGGAATGTTGCTGTTAGAAATTCTCATCACGCAGACACCTGCAGCTGCATAATATTAACCCCCAGTCACATCAAGAGGGGAGTGTTCCACCGGCATCCATAGGAATCGCAACCATCTGTGGGTGCCAAATGGCAACTCGTTCATTAAATTGCTGTCTATTGGAAGTTGACATGGTAAGCATTAGTAGATAAACAATGTCAAGTTATTTGCAACAAAATATTCTACTTTTAACAAACTATGTACTTTTGCATTACAACAATGTGATCCATCATCCACGAATAGCACACTGAATTCAGCACGAAAAGTAAAACAGTAGATACCATTGAACTAGGGTTGCCTAATTATATGGTTCCACGCCTCAGTTCTTCTAGATAATTGTAGTAAGCCAGTGGACGAAAACTGAAGATAAAAACTGGCTTCTCTTTCTTTTCACACACCTTCCTCAACAAGTAAAGATCCATGCCAACCCTCTAAAAAAACATCCATGTCAAAATGCAATTTCTGACCC
>NC_057794.1:10475559-10488378 GCF_018294505.1 Triticum aestivum | reverse complement strand
AGATTTATATATGGACCCAATGGAACAGCTAGCATAGTAAGGTGCAGAAAGAATGGCACTTCCAGCAGCACCATTTACGACAGCAAATTTTGGGCAGCCAGAGCAGCCCAACAAGATCAGCAACAGGCAGTATGCCCAAATGGCAACTCGTCCATCAATTTCTAACAGGAGGCCATTGATATTATAATTTTTTGTGTCGGGAGAAAATATTATTTATTACATGAAAAGACAATGTTGTCCTCTTGCATGAAAAGTTGATAACCATAACTTGATCTGAAGAACATCGTACTTGCCGTTTTTACTACAAATGAGGGACATCGTATGAAGCATCTTCCTTGGTACTATCAAAGATTCTTATGAAAATATTTATGTTAACATCCACACCTAGTTATGTTTTGCATAAAGAAGAGTAGTGGGCGATCCACTACGATGAGACTGCCTTGGGCCAGCAGAGCTAGATAGTGACCTTTTGGAACTAGTGAGACCGCCCAGATGATACTATGTAGTGTCTACTGTATGGTCCTGAATACTAGATACTGTGAGAGGGAGACGATAATCGATCAGTTGAGCACTAAGGAGTCCAAGTACCACCGCGCCACCGAGATCATCAAGCTCCATTGACTCGGTACCATATCTTCCCCTTTCCCCTCTGCAAGCTCATCTCTGCATCTTTTCAGTTTCTTACTGGCTTCTCATGCAAGCAGTTCTCTACATCCGCTAAACTTCAAGCACCATGGGTCATCCTGCCAGTCTCTTCTTCCTCCTATTTGCAACTGCGGCGCACTTTCTCTCCATGGCACAGGGCTTGGACTATCCGACAGCCAACCTCTCAACACAGTGGATCAACAACGACGCCTCCCTCCCACACAGCGTTCACTATGTTGTAGGTTATGTCTTGCGCCCCGTTTTTGGAACGAAGACGCTAGAAGCGTCCGGCTTTAAATTAATAAAGCCCGAAAGGCATCCAGGTTTAACGGTTACACAGTAACAGGTTCAGCAACACACCCCTCAGGGCAGCAAAAGCAAGGTTCATCGCTACATAATCACCATGGCGGATCAGCAAGAGCAATGACCTAAACTACTAAACACCGCAGGAGGTTCCAAAAGCATCATCAACTCGTCATGTTTTGTCTTGCCCTCGTCTGAATTGACTTGATATGCTCCATGGCTTCTGTCATGCGCTCAGCATCGCGCTCCTTCCCCAGCGGTGTCCACATCTGTCGTGTCCATGTTCTTGTCAGCAGCACGAAGCTTTGCACTTTCCAGAGAGGTCATGTCTCCGAGCTTGGCCTTGGCGCGAGCGCTAGGAGCCCGAGATGACACCGGAGTTGCCCTAGTACGCTTGGCCTTGACTGCCGGCCCTGACGCCACCAGAGCCGCGCCCAAATCGCCTCCCAGCGCCGAAACCGACCCCGCAACCTCCGAGACCACCATCTTGTTCCCCGCCTTCCTCCCCGCAGTCTTCTTGGCCTGTCGGCCAGAGCCACTCGACAGGCGCCTGTCAGAGGCCGGAGTTGGGTCCGAGTCCATGAGGACGCATTCCAGCCCCGAGCCCTCCTCCCCCCCTCGGGGTGGGGAGCCCGGCATGGCCCCGTACCCCCTTGCCACCAGAGGGAGAGGCGCACATGGAGCTGTCAGGCTGGAGCCCAGGACCTCGAAAGACGGATCCAGAGAGCGGGCGAGAGGGGGAAGGCTGACAGCCGTGTCTTGAGTCGCGATCACACCCAGTTTTTCCCATGTCTCGGTGTCGATAGAAGTGTCTTGGATGCTGTCTTCGGGGTCGTCCGCCATCTCGCCCATCACCACATCTTGGCCCCCCACCTTCGCGCCGGAACCGGCTGCCTCCTTCTGAGACGCCCCCGTCCCAGGTATGGGCGCCCCAATGGCAGCTGCCTTGGGGGCTTTGCCCGCGGAAGGCCCTTGCTTGCTAGGGTCGCCCTTTCCCTGCTGGCTGTCTGGCGGGGGAGCGGATGGGCCCGCCCCCGAGGCTCCACCGCCCTCACCCAACCTTCTGGGCATCCGTTCTAGCTCCACCTTGATCTGATATCCTTCGTGATTAAACCAGACCTCCACCGTGCCATTCAGCTTTGCCGGCGACTTGCAAGCCAATTTCATCCTCACCGGACCCAACTTAATGAGGGAAAGTTCATCAACCAGAATAGGTCGGCCCAGCATCTTAAAGGCCTCCTTGATGCGCTCAATCTTGCGATGCTTCTCAGGAATCCCATGGAGCCGCACCCAAGCTTCTGGCATCACCATTGGTGGAAGCACCTCATGGACCACATCCCGCACCCTAGCAGTGATGTCGTTAATGGAGAGGAAGAGTTTGCCACTGGTCCGGGCCATGTGAAGAAGGTCCGCGGAGGGAAACACCACCATGAAATCGTCTTCGCCTACTTGCGTGACTTGCCAGTCCCAGTCCCCCGTGACCATGTGTTTGAGCTCCTGAATGAGAACCCGCAGGTTGAGGCTGCCTGGCTCCGCGGAAAGGATTGCCGCGTTTCCAACCGAGGGGAGCCGAGGGCCCTCCAGCTCTTCCTCCTCTTCAAACTGCAAGCAGAAAAAGCCCTCCCCTGAAATTGCACTGCCCATAATCTGTAGGCTAGGCTGCCGACCCCTCGTCGGGCAATGAGCGGAAGCATGTCCCTCCTCCTTGCAGAGCACACACAAAGGCTGGAATTTGCATTTGGACTGGAAATGACCAAGCCTCCCACACTTGAAACATTCCACTTCCATAACCTCCGACCCGTCCTCCACCGGAATGGGTTCGCCCACGGTGCCCTTCGCGCCCGGGGGGAGGGACACAGCCAAGGGATCGGACGACGCCCGGGCCTTCTTGGCCAGCGGATCTCCGTGGCCACCACCATATCTGGGGAGATCCGCGGGCTTGCGTTCCAGCTCCCGACGCCGAGCCATCTCCTTCTTCTTCTTCCTTCTATCCTGCTGCTGGATCCACCATGGGGGAGGGGGACCCCACTCCCCCTCGCGCCCCTCCGGCTCATAGCTCCTCTCAGATCTGCCACCATTCCTAGCTCGCTGCTCCTTCTTCGCCTTTTCCCACAGCTCGCGCTCCCGGCGCCGCTCCCCATCTGAGATCGGGGGCTCCATAGGCCTCTTCTCCGCGCGCCGCCCGTTCATCACCACCGCCGCAAAAGAAATGGAGAGAGGGGGGGTGGGGAAATGAGTTGGATGGATCTGGCACGGCGAGCCCAGCGCCGCACCTCCGATCTAGATGCAGGAAACCCTAGCGAGGGGTCAAGGCAGCCGCGGCGCACCCATAAATAGGAGCCGGGGATGGGCCAAGGCCGAGGCAGGCCCGCCATGGGCTGGACGGAACCCACCGGCCCACTGATCGCCAGGCCTCCCTTCCCCCGGGACTCGCTGTCTCCTCCAGAGCGCGGCCCTTCACCGCCTGCCGAACCTGATTCCTGGGCCGGCCCGCGACCTCGCTGGCCCACCTCGGCCCCGGGCCCGACGCTGCCAACCCTAGCCCTCGGAGACGCCGCGCCACCCTCCTCAGCCTGCGGCGCCGCCGCCTCCTCCTCCGCCGCCCGTCCGGCCCCCGCCGACAACGTAAGGCACGGCCACTCCACCTCCGAGTCCACCGGAGCGAGAAGCGTCGCCGCCGTCCTAACACGGATGTCCCTCGCGGCACCCCCAGAGGACGGCGAGCCCCTGCCCGCCGACGTGGAGGGACGCCAAGCTCTGATCTCGACTGCGCGCGAGCCCCGGCCTCCCGGAGCGAAGCGGCGACGCGCTCTCACGACTCCGGGCCCCGACGAAAGCGCACAGGCCACAAAGTCGCCGAGTGACGGCCTCGTCGGCACCAGGAACCCCTCCCTAGTCGCCGGATCCGAGTCCTCCTCGACCTCCGACTCGTCCGCAGCCAGCGCCCAAAACCGACCGCCTACCGGAGCCAGCATCGCGCTATCCCTCTCGGTCTGCCCCGTCCCCGCCGGAGAGGGCCAAGCGCCGCGCCTGACCACCTCCCAGCCCCCTGAGGCCGAGGCCGGAGGCGACCGAGGCGGGGAGCGCAGTCCGTCGCCTTGGGAAGCGCCCAACGGTCCGCTCATTTCAAATTCTGAGGATCCCTAAGTGCTCCTGTCTTGCGCCCCGTTCTCCTCTGTTTGCAAAGTACCAACTATGGCCAGTCCTTTGCCACAGGGTTGTTCTGTGCCCCACCTTGCGACATGTTCTACTTTGGCGTGTTCATTGTCCAAACTGACACTGGTGACAATATCATTGAAGGGAAACCACAGGTGGTCTGGTCTGCCAACCGGGCTCATCCTCTTAGGGAGAATGCCACCGTTGAGCTAACTTCAGATGGAGAATTGGTCCTTCGTGATGCTGATGGTAGCCTGGTCTGGTCAACCGGTACCTCGGGGCAGATGGTAGCTCGCATGGTGATCACCAACATCGGCAATCTGGTGCTATTTGATCCCATCAATGCAACAGTATGGCAGTCATTTGATCATCCTACTGATGCATTGGTCCCTGGACAGTCACTTGTGGAAGGCATGAGGCTCACAGCAAGTACCTCTGATACAGATTGGACTGAGACTCAGCTATATGCCGCTGTACACCCCGAGATGCTTACATTGCATCCGCACCACCACAACAGTACTATGCGATGACGCCAAGCGAAGAAAAGACAGGAAATTATACAACAAAGGTTACATTCATGAATGGAAGCCTTAGCATCTTTCTCCAGCCAGAAAATCCAGATTCTAATAGCATCTCATTGCCAACACCTAAGTACAGCGGCCAGCACATGAGACTAATGTCTGATGGCCACCTGAGAATGTATGAATGGATTATTGAAGATGATGTGTGGCATGCTGTGTATGATGTAATGCAGCCAGACAATGGTGACTGTGCTTTCCCAACTGTGTGCGGGGAGTACGAACTATGCACCGGCACCGACAGGAAGTGCACCTGTCCCCTTCGGGATAATAATAGCTCAAGCTACTTCAAGCCGATTGATGAGGAAAGTCTTGGTTGCACACCCCTGACCCCAATCTCTTGTCAAGAAATGCAACGCCATCAGCTCTTAACCCTCAACGAAGTTTCTTACTTCGATATAAGCCACCTCGTTGGGAATGTAACCACCCCAGACGACTGTAAACAAGCCTGCTTGAAAAACTGCTCCTGCAGGGCCGTCAGCTTCAGACAGTACTTGCACCAGACTGAAAACGAAGGTTATTGCTGGTGGGTGACCAAGGTCTTCTCCTTGCAATCAATAAAACATGAACTCCTTGATTACAACAACTCTGTTTTCATCAAGGTGCAGCTTGGCCCTTCCAACTCAGCTGCTGCTTCTGCTCCTTTGGCAAACAACAGCAAAAAGGTCATTTTAGGCACTATTATTATTACCGTATTACTTGCTATAGCTGTCACACTTTATCTAGAGAGGAGGAGAGCGCATGCCAAGAAAGATGAAGAATTCAATTTTGATCAATTTGCTAGAATGCCGGCCAGGTTTTCTTTTCAGAAGCTGAGAGAATGCACTCAGGGGTTCAGTAAAAAACTTGGAGAAGGTGGATTTGGATCTGTTTATGAAGGGAAATTAGGTGAAGAGAGAGTTGCCGTGAAACGTTTGGAAGGTGCTAGACAAGGAATGAAAGAATTCTTGGCAGAGGTGGAGACTATTGGAAGCATCGAACACATCAATCTTGTCAGGCTGATTGGCTTTTGTGCACAGAAATCTCAGAGGCTTCTAGTATACGAATATATGCCGAGAGGGTCACTTGATAGGTGGTGTTATGGCGCTGCTAGAAGGAGGGCGCAAGAAGGCCGGCCGGGGGCCTTTTGCCCACGGCCGAGCAAGATGGAAGGATTTCCTTCTTAATTCTTGCTTGATTAGATTGATACATCTCCTCTCTTTATATAAAGAGGTTTACTTGACTCCCAAGCAAGGCTTACTTGACCCCTAAGAGAGCGACTCTTATCTCTAATTAACCCTAAGACTAACGGGCCCATTAGGCCCATTACGTACTCTAACACTACACCCCACCTGGACATGCAGCTTGTCCTCAAGCTGCAGCCTAACCAACTTATAACCATGACTCGACGCAACCCAAACCTAACGCCTAAAAACAAGCCTTTTACATCTCGACTTGTTTTATTATTCTCAACCTAAAATGGACTAGGACGATTTATTTTGGACCTCTTAACAAAAAGTGGATACCATCCGCACGTCGGACGTGCACGTGTACAGCCACCTGGATCCCATGGACACCATCTGGACAAAAGGAGTGCATGTGTATGGTCACCTGGAAGTGGTCGCAAGAGTGACCAGCAGAGGCGCCCTTGCGGCGCCTGGTGACGGAATGCAGTGGTGCTACGTGGTGCGTTGTTGTCGGTGACACCATGCCTTCTTCCTGCCGAACGGCTGTTGGTCTGCACCGCACAGGAAAGAGTGGGGGGCTTGCGATGGAGAATGACGAGGAGGGGTGCGCCCCCCTAACCGCCAATGTCGCAAACTTGGAGGTCGCTGCCCGTGGGGAAAACAGCATGCCCGCTGCCCGTGGGGGAAACCGCATGCCCAAGATCCCCGGCGCAGCGGATGAGATCGAGGTCCTTTGCGCAGCGAAGGGCAACTTGGAGGAGCGGCAGCTGCACACCACGCATCTCTCGCACACGCCGACGCGATAGGAGGCCGCGCGCAGTAGCCTGCAGCCTCACCGCCGCCGACACGTGGTGGGTAGCGATCCAAGACGGAAGCAGTGACGGCGACGGCGGGGACTGGGCTTGGTGGAGCGGGACTCCCGCCGGCGCGGTCGATGCGGGGCCGGAGCTAACCGGCGGTGGCAGCGGCAGTGGCTGCGGCGGTGGCACACCGGGCAGCGGCAACGGCTGCTGCGGCGGAGCGCCGGGCGCGGCGGCGGCTGCCAGTGCAGCCAGGGCTGGGCGGTGGTGGCGATGGATGGCAGCTGCAGTGGCCCGGCGAGTGCGGCGAAGGCCGCCTGGTGCGGCGGCTGCCATGACAGCCAGGACGGGGCGATGGATGGCAGCTGCAGCGGCTGCTGCAGCAGCCCGGCGAGCGCGGCGGGGGCCGCTTGGTGCGGCGGCTGCCACGGCAGCCACGGCGGCGCGGTGGCGGTGATGGGCGGCGCAGCCGGGTGCGGCCCATAGGACCCGGCCAAGAACAGGTGGATCTCCTGGACCGCCTGTGTTAGGTCCCGCAGCGCCCCGGACACCTCCGGGGTGAGGACGACGGGGGCGGGCGCGATGGAGGATCCCGGCGCGGGCAGGAGCGGGGCGACGGTCGTGACCGATAGCGGAAGAGACGGGTTGGGCGGCGGTGAAGACATGATCGAACCGAAGCTAGCTGATACCAAATTGTTATGGCGCTGCTAGAAGGAGGGCGCAAGAACGCCGGCCGGGGGCCTTTTGCCCACGGCCGGGCAAGATGGAAGGATTTCCTTCTTAATTCTTGCTTGATTAGATTGATACATATCCTCTCTTTATATAGAAAGGTTTACTTGACTCCCAAGCAAGGCTTACTTGACCCCTAAGAAAGCGACTCTTATCTCTAATTAACCCTAAGACTAACGGGCCCATTAGGCCCATTACGTACTCTAACAGGAGGATCCATTACCACTAGTAGAAAACAGGGCTATGGTCCAGGCCGGCTCAGCCCATTAGTCCTGGTTCAGTGTAGAACCGGGACCAATGTGGGCATTGGTCCCGGTTCGTGAGCCCAGGGGGCCGGCCGGGCCACGTGGACCATTGGTCCCGGTTCGTCTGGACCTTTTGGTCCCGGTTGGTGGGACGAACCGGGACCAATGGGCCTCGCTCCTGGCCCACCACCATTGGTCCCGGTTGATGGTCTGAACCGGGACCAAAGGCTTCCCTTTAGTCCCGGTTCATGCCACCAACCGGGACCAATGAGGTGCCTATATATACCCCCTCGCGCAAGAGCAGAGCACAGTGCTCTGTTTTTTCTGGCCGAGGGGGAGAGGGCTTTGTGGTGCTCTAGCTCACCTCCTATGCACATGAGGTGTTCGATGGAATGCCCGAGCCACACTACTTAAGCTTTCTCCTCTCGAAGCTCGACCTCCAAGCTCCATTTTCCTCGAGATTTGTCTAGATTTAGCGGTCCGTCACGCCCCATCCCCGTCTTCACCGCCGTCGATCACCCGCGCCGATCTCATCACCGACACCACCGTGGTGAGCCTCTTGTTCTTATCTTCTTTCTGAAAGGAAAAATATTCTTACTTATATGTTTAGATAGATACTTGTATCATTTTCTTACATTTATTATTGCATCTTATATAGTGCGATGGTTTTGGTATCCGCCCCCGTTGGCCCTCGTCCTGTCTATGATTCGGATTTGGTATGTATATTATCTTTATAACTATTGGTTCATTTATTGTTTATGAAAATTATGCCGACCAACATGACATAGATTTTATTTATCTAGGATGTATGTGAATCGGAAATGCCAACCGACCCTATTGTCGAGAGGTTAAATTTAGTTGAAGAAGAAAACAATTTGTTGAAGGAAAAAATAAAAAAAATTGAGGAGGAGAAGATGATATTGGAGTTGCATATTACGGATGTCGTCGATGATCATAAGATCAAGATGGATGCAATGCGCTTGAAGATTACAAAGATTAGAAAATATGCCATTCATACCGAGGCTTGGTATCATTATGCCATTGGATCAATTGTTACCTTGGTTGCGATGATGATCGCATTTGTTTTCGCATTGAAATATTTTACATAGTTTCAATGTATGGTTTAATTAATTAGATGCTCTGGAGAGCTATATGTTGTTAGATGAGAACTATGTATGCATTTTGGTTTTAATGTGATGATAAACTTCTATTAATTTGGACACTTAATTATATATAATGCACGCAGATGAACCGGCAATGGATGTACGGTGACAGACACACCCGCGAGTACATTAAGGGCGTGCATGAGTTTCTCGATGCGGCTGAGGCAAACAAGCAGAATGGTTTCATGTGTTGTCCATGCACTGAATGTGGGAATACGAGGTCTTACTCTAACCGGAAAATCCTTCACTCCCACCTGCTTTACAAGGGTTTCATGCCACACTATAATGTTTGGACGAGGCACGGAGAAATAGGGGTTATGATGGAAGACGGCGAAGAAGAAGAGTACGATGACAACTATGTGCCCCCTGAATACGGTGATGCTGCAACGGGGGGGGAGCTGGTGAAGATCAAGAGGAACCAGACGATGTGCCCAATGATGCTGCCACGGGTGAAGCTGCTGAAGATCAAGAGGAACCAGACGATGTGCCCGATGATGATGATCTCCGCTGGGTCATTGTCGATGCAAGGACGCAATGCATTAGTCAAAAGGAGAAGCTGAAGTTCGATCGCATGTTAGAGGATCACCAAAAAGGGTTATACCCCAATTGCAAAGATGGCAACACAAAGCTCAGTACCGTACTGGAATTGCTGCAGTGGAAGGCAGAGAATGTTGTGGCTGACAAAGGATTTGAGAAGCTACTGAAAATATTGAAGAAGAAGCTTCCAAAGGATAACGAATTGCCCGACAATACATACGCAGCAAAGAAGGTCGTATGCCCTCTAGGATTGGAGGTGGAGAAGATACATGTATGCCCTAATGACTGCATTCTCTACCGCGGTGCATACAAGGATCTGAACGCATGCCCGGTATGCGGTGCATTGCGGTATAAGATCAGACGAGATGACCCTGGTGATGTTGACGGCGAGCCCCCCAGGAAGAGGGTTCCTGCAAAGGTGATGTGGTATGCTCCTATAATACCACGGTTGAAACGTCTGTTCAGAAACGAAGAGCATGCCAAGTTGATGCGATGGCACAGTGAGAACCGAAAGAAAGATGGGAAGTTGAGAGCACCCGCTGACGGGTCGCAGTGGAGAAAAATCGAGAGAAAGTACTGGGATGAGTTTGCAAAGGACCCAAGGAATGTATGGTTTGCTTTAAGCGCGGATGGCATTAATCCTTTCGGGGGGCAGAGCAGCAATCACAGCACCTGGCCCGTGACTCTATGTATGTATAACCTTCCTCCTTGGATGTGCATGAAGCGGAAGTTCATTATGATGCCAGTTCTCATCCAAGGCCCTAACCAACCCGGCAACAAAATTGATGTGTACCTAAGGCCATTAGTTGAAGAACTTTTACAGCTGTGGAATGGAAACGGTGTACGTACGTGGGATGAGCACAGACAGGAGGAATTTAACCTTAAGGCGTTGCTGTTCGTGACCATCAACGATTGGCCCGCTCTCAGTAACCTTTCAGGACAGACAAACAAAGGATACCACGCATGCACGCACTGTTTAGATGACACTGAAAGTATATACCTGGACAAATGCAGGAAGAATGTGTACCTGGGCCATCGTCGATTTCTTCCGACCAACCATCAATGTCGAAAGAAAGGCAAGCATTTCAAAGGCGAGGCAGATCATCGGAAGAAGCCCGCCATGCGCACCGGTGATCACGTGCTTGCTATGGTCAATGATTTACACAACGTAATCTTTGGAAAGGGTCCCGGTGGACTAGCTGTTCCGAATGACGCTGAGGGACACGCACCCATGTGGAAGAAGAAATCTATATTTTGGGACCTACCCTACTGGAAAGACCTAGAGGTCCGCTCCTCAATCGACGTGATGCACGTGGTGAAGAACCTTTGTGTGAACCTGCTAGGCTTCTTGGGCATGTATGGGAAGACAAGAGATACACCTGAGGCACGAGAGGACCTGCAACATTTGCACGAAAAAGACGGCATGCCTCCGAAGCAGTATAAAGGTCCTGCCAGCTACGCTCTTACGGAAGAAGAGAAAGAAATCTTCTTTGAATGTCTGCTCAGTATGAAGGTCACGACTGGCTTCTCGTCGAATATAAAGGGAATAATAAATATGCCGGAGAAAAAGTTTCAGAACCTAAAGTCTCATGACTGCCACGTGATTATGACGCAACTGCTTCCGGTTGCATTGAGGGGGCTTCTACCGGAAAACGTCCGATTAGCCATTGTGAAGCTATGTGCATTCCTCAATGCAATCTCTCAGAAGGTGATCGATCCAGAAATCGTACCAAGGCTAAGGAGTGATGTGGCGCAATGTCCTGTCAGTTTCGAGCTGGTGTTCCCACCATCCTTCTTCAATATCATGACGCACGTCCTAGTTCATCTAGTCGACGAGATTGTCATCCTGGGGCCCGTATTTCTACACAATATGTTCCCCTTTGAGAGGTTCATGGGAGTCCTAAAGAAATATGTCCGTAACCGCGCTAGGCCAGAAGGAAGCATCTCCATGGGCCATCAAACAGAGGATGTTATCGGGTTTTGTGTTGACTTCATTCCTGGCCTTAACAAGATAGGTCTCCCTAAATCGCGGTATGAGGGGACACTGACTGGAAAAGGCACTCTTGGAAGAGACTCAATAATATGCAGGGACGGATATTCTTGGTCTCAAGCACACTACACAGTTCTACAGAACTCTACCTTGGTGACCCCGTATGTCGATGAACACAAGAACAGTCTGCGCTCCAAACACCCGGAGCAGTGCGACGACTGGATTACATGTGAACACATCACGACTTTCAGCAGTTGGTTGGAAACACGTCTCAGAGGTGACAACACTGTTTGTGATGAGTTGTACTTGTTGTCCAGGGGACCATCTTTGACTGTATTGACTTACAAAGGATACGAGATAAATGGGAATACATTTTACACGATCGCCCAAGATCAAAAGAGCACCAACCAAAACAGCGGTGTCCGCTTTGATGCAGCAACCGAGAGCGGAAAGGACACATATTATGGTTACATGGTGGACATATGGGAACTTGACTACGGACCTGATTTTAAGGTCCCTTTGTTTAAGTGCAAATGGGTCAATCTGTTAGGCGGCGGGGTACAGGTAGACCCACAGTACGGAATGACAACAGTGGATCTGAAAAATCTTGGGTACATTGACGAACCGTTCGTCCTAGCCAATGATGTGGCACAGGTTATCTATGTGAAGGACATGTCTATCAAACCGAGAAAAAGAAAAGATAAGGAAGCGAATACATCATACGATGAGCCAAAGCGCCACATAGTTCTTTCAGGAAAAAAGGACATCCTGGGAGTGGACGGCAAGACAGACATGTCTGAAGATTATGAAAAGTTTCATGAAATTCCTCCCTTCAATGTCAAGGCTGACCCAAGCATCCTGATAAACAATGAAGATTATCCATGGTTACGACGCAATAAGCAAATGACACAAGCGAAGAAAAAGTGAAGACTTTCTCCCGCAATAAGCAAAAGCTATGTGGGTGAAATTATGATACCATCCCAACTTTGATGTCTTATGGTTCGAAACTTTGATACTTTGAAAGTGATTGTCCATTTTGTACATGAAGTGCATCAAGTTTTTGTCGTAACCCTCTCTACTTTTTGGAACATGCTATGTGGGTGAAATGAATTAATAGCAAACAGAATGAACTACAAAACTTTTATGAAAATAAAAACAATCAATTAAAATATTATGTTATGATCAACTAAAATAAAACTATATTATTCTTCAATAGCAAAAAGAATATATTTTTGTGACCTAAAATCAAACTATAAGTATTTAATTGTAAGTATAAATAAAAAATAAATAGCAAAGAAGAAAAAAAATTCTATTTTTATAGTAAAGTTATTCATAAACTAGTGATTCACACAAATTTTTAAAAATTCAAATTTAAACTATTCAAAATTTAAAACTAATGGCACTAACAGAAAGTTTATAATTTTTGTGACCTAAAATCAAAAAGAAATCACTAAAAAACTATAAGTATTTAGTTGTAAGTATAAATAAAAAATAAATAGAAAAAAAT
>NC_057794.1:10474902-10475469 GCF_018294505.1 Triticum aestivum | reverse complement strand
ATTTAAAATCAAACTATAAGTATTTAATTGTAAGTATAAATAAAAAATAAATAGCAAAGAAGAAAAAAAATCTATTTTTATAGTAAAGTTATTCATAAACTAGTGGTTCACAAAAAATTTTAAAAATTCAAATTTAAACTATTCAAAATTTAAAACTAATGGCACAAACAGAAAGTTTATAATTTTTGTGACCTAAAAGCAAAAAGAAATCACTAAAAAACTGTAAGTATTTAGTTTTAAGTAGAAATAAAAAAATAAAAACCAAAAAATGTAGAAATAAAAAAGAAAAAACCAAAAAAATGCCACCTACTGGGCCTCCACGGCCTGAATACGACTAGAAACCCTACATGGGCCAGGATTCAGGCCCGCAGAGGCCCAATAGGCCCACAGGCAGTAGCAAGTTTAGGCCCGAAAGCCTGCATTAGAGAGGAGCTCGAATGGGGAGGCACAGCAGGGCTTATAAACCAGTGCCGGCGCCCTTCAGCTAGCGATGTGGGACTAAACTTTTGGGCGCTGGCAGCACAAGGGCATTGGTCCCGTTTGGTGTAACCAACCGGGACTAAAGGG
>NC_057794.1:10468194-10474460 GCF_018294505.1 Triticum aestivum | reverse complement strand
CTTCCTGCGGCCCGCCCCCGCCCGCCGACGCCGTCGCCATCATCGCCCCTGCCTCCCCCGCCGTCGCCATCGCCAGAGCCCCCGCTGTGAGCCGTCGCGCCCATCCGGCTCAAAGCATGTTTTTATTAGATTAATTTCTTATTAGATTTATTACATTAATGTTTTTGTTCACAGCATGTTTTTGTTCATATATGTATTTTTTTGTTCATTTGTGTATTAATGTTTTTGTTGCATATATGTAATTTTTTCAATGTATATATGTATGTGGTAGCTATATATGCATGATGAGGGGGGTGGGGGTCGATATACCCCCTCCCCGATAATTTCAACATGAGCGGAGAGGTCGATATAGCCCCTCCCCGACAACATGAGAGAGGGACGAGGGGTCGAGAGAACTAAATAAGATGATGATGTTTATGATGTTTTTTTCCTGTTGATGATATGATGATGTTGATGATGTTTTTTTCTGTTGATGATATGATGATGTTTTTTTTCTGTTGATGATATATATGATGATGTTTTTTTTCATATATGCATTTTTTCATATATATGATGATGTTAGTGGAGAGGAAAAAGTAAAATAAGGAAAAGGAAAATAAGTAGAGAAAGAAGAAGAAGAAGAAGAAGAAGGAGAAGACGAGGAGAGGAAGAAAAGGAAGAGGAGAAGAAGAAAGGAATAGAGGAGAAGAAGAGAAAATTAGAATATATATTCTATTTTCTATTTTCACCTCTATTCCTTTCTTCTTCTCTTCTTTTTTTTCTTCTTTTTTTTCTTCGACACATGGGGGGGTCGAGAACGTCGGACATTCATGAGAGAGGCGAGGAAGAAGGGGAAGAAGAGGGAGAAGAAGAGGAGAGGAAGAAGAGGAAGTCTTCTCCTCTATTCTTTCTTTTCTTCTTTTTTCTTCTTCTTCTTCCTCTTTATTTTATCGGGAACGAGGGTCGCCGAGAGGTCGAGGAGCGGTAGAGGATAAACCCTAAATAGAAAGTATCGTCGGTGTGAGATACATGTACCGTCGGTGTCGGACACTACACCCACATCCCACAAGTGGCGCGGGCTTCGACGCCCACGTCACTTGTGGGACGTGGATGTAGTGTCCGACACCGAAGGCCACATGTATCTCACACCCACGATACTTGCTAGCTATTTAGGGTTTCCTCTACCGAAAAGAAGAGGAGAAATAAATAAGAAGAAGAAAAAAGAAGAAAAAGAAGAGGAGGAGAAGAAAGGAATAGTGGAGAAGAAGAGAAAATAGAATATATTCTATTTTCTCTTTTCTCCACTATTCCTTTCTTCTTCTCCTCTTTTTTTTCTTCTTTTCTTCTTCTTCTTCTTCTTCTTCTTCTTCTTCTTCTTTCTTCTTCTTCTTCTTCTTCTTCTTATTCTTATTAGCCGGAAGTAGAGAGAGGTTTCCTAGTGTCAAAGTATTGAAGAAATCCATGCCTTCATCATTAGCCGGAAGTAACCAGGGCATGTTGGTACGAAGTTCTGCAAAGTTGTTCTGGAATGGAGTCCCGGATAGAATAATCCGCCTTTTGGTACGAATTCAGCAAAGGCCTTCCAAATAGCGATATTCGGAAGGCTCTTGCTAAACTTTGTACCAAAAAGCGAATTATCCTATCTGAGACACCGTTCCAGAACAACTTTGAAGAGCTTCGTACCATCATGCACATGTTACTTTCACCTAATGATGAAGACATGGTTTTGTTGAAACCCTTGACACTAGGCAACCTCCCGACCCCTCGGCGATCCTATCGAACATGAGAGGAAGAAGAGGATAAAAAAAGAAGAGGAAGAAGAAAAAAAAGAGGAGAAGAAAGAATAGAGGAGATCTTCTCCTCTATTCTTTCTTCTCCTCTTATTTTTCTTCTTCCTCCTCTTTTTTTTATTGGGAACGAGGGTCATCGAGGAACATAGATGTAGTGTCGTCGTTGTCGATATATACCCCCTCCCGATAGCTTACTATGATTAGGTAGCTAGTTCTACGTTTGGCACTAATATATCCATCTGTCATGTTTGAATAATAATTGCCATGTTGTAAATATTTGTAGAAACTATGGACACCGCCCTAGACGAAGTAACAAAAGAAGCGTTGTTGAGGGACATAATCGCAGAAGGAAGTGATGCCATCTCGTTGTTTCTCAACGAAACCGATGGTCTGGAAGGAGAGGGTGAACAAGCTGGCTACGGTGACCTAATGCCGGTGCAAGAAGAAGAACATGAGGACGGCTCCGGTGACCCAATGTCGGTGCAAGAAGGAGACCGTGATGACGGCTCCGGTGACCGAACCGAGTCCGGCCAGGTATATATATTAGTTAAGCCTATGCTGACTAGCTGATTGATGCATTCATTGTTTTGGTATGTACACATATTAATTAAGTCTTTGTTCTTTTTTCTAGCCCTCCGGATCGAGCACAACTTCGGTAAAGAGACGAGGCCCGAAGAAAAAGTTGAGCTCGGATGAAAAGTTTGAGATCATAGCAATCACGCCCGACGGCCAACCTATTGAACCCCTCCGGACAAAGAGCGCATTTGTTGCTCAGTGCGGGGTTCTGGTTAGGGACAAGATCCCGATAAGCATCCAGCAATGGTTTAAGCCGGCTACAGAAGACCCTGAGGTCTCTTATGTCAATGATATGCAGAAAAATGATCTTTGGACTAAGCTGAAGTCAAATTTCACCCTACCGCCTAAGGATAATCCAGAGAACCCAGTTAAAGAGAAATTAATCAAGTCTTTTGCTCTGAAGAGGATGGCAGAACTATTCAGGAGGTGGAAGAAAGAGCTGAATAAGTTTGTCGAAAATAATGAGACACCAAAATTCAAGGGCAGATATGAGAAGATCAGAGATCACTGGCCCGCATTTGTGGCCCACAAGACATCGGAAAAGAGTAAGAAGATGTCGGCGACAAACAAGCAAAATGCTGCGAAGAAGAAGCTTCACCATCGCAGGGGTCAGGTGGCTACCTCGTAGCCCGGCCTAAGTCGTCCAAGACTGAGAATGATCTGGTTCATAAAGGGATCGAACCAGAGACAATTAACTGGCTAGACCGTTGCCGAACTTGGTTCTTCGGGGCTGGCGGAACACTGGACCTGTAACAGGGAAGTGCATTTGGACGAATGATCAAATGGACATACCAGTCAGTAAGCTTAAGCAGTATACCGAAGCAGCGCGGGAAGGGACGTTCTTTCCAGACAGAGAGAACAACGAGCTCACAATGGCCCTCGGGAATCCTGAGCACCCTGGACGGACACGAGGCACGCCAGGCTCCATTCCGTGGAAGGTTGGGTTTCCGGACGCATGCGGTTACAAATTCCATGAGAGGAGGAAAAAAGTGCAGCAGACCCAAATGCAGGCGCTGAAAGCAAGGGTAGGCGCAATAGAGGAACGAGAAGCAAATCGCAGCAAACGTACTGCCGAAACCTCTCCCGAAGCTACCCCGCCATCTCAGCGCAGAAGCAGCGTGGCTTCCACCGAGCTGCTTCAGCCAGAGCATGCCTTGACGGCTCCTACCAGCTATCCCGTGGATGCTATAACGGAGTCTCAAAATTGCCACCTTATGACGCAATGGATGAATTTGAAGGTCAAGGCGGCTGTTGGCTCTGTTTTTCCTACTGAATCCGGCGCAACTTTTCACTGTCGGCCGATTCCAGAAGGATATGCTAGGGTGATGGTGGATGAGATAACGGAGGGATTTGAGGACCTCCAGCTTGACCACCCTACCGGTGAAGGGGAGACTCGGCTGGGGTCTGCTCTGAAGACTCCATGCCTATGGCGGAAGGAGCTCATCAACCTTCCGAACTGGACGCCACCGCCTCCTCCTCCTCCTCCGGCGAGTCAGGGCACTCCGCCTCCACCGCCTCCTCCTCCGGCGAGTGACGATCAGGGCCCTCGGGCCCTCGGCCGGCTCCTTCTCCGGCGCGTGGCGGCACTCCGCCTCCTTCTCCGCCTGCGCCGACGCGCCCGAGCAGCCAGCCTCCTCCTTCTCCGCCTCGTCAGCAAGGGCGGAAGAGACCTGCCGCCGCTCCAGCTGCTCCGGCGCGTCGTAGTCCTTCTCCTCCGCCGCTTAAGCAAGTAAAGAAGACAACCGCTCCGTCTGCTCGGTCGGCGTCTAGCAGTACAACCAGAGGCGGGAGGACATACAGATCCGGTCCTTGTCTGAAGACTCCAGAGAAGTTACCATATGAGAGGACCCTGGAGGAGAACGCCGAGATCGCGCGAGAAGAAGTGAGGAACTTCTTTGAAGGGGTGAAAGCAAAGAAACATCCACCTCCGGAGGAGAAGGTAGATCGGGTGAAAGTGAAGCGCACTCTGGCTGCCCTGACAAAACCACCGAAGTCTGATCCGCCGAAAGGAAACTATGACCGCATTATTGGAAAGGAATTTGCCGAAGCGGAGCGGTCGGGAAGTACTGTCAGTGATCAAAGGCTGAAAGAACGACGAGCTGGGAAACAAATTGCCCAGCTCGGCGAACAAGCGAAGCAATCGTGCCCCCCGCTCAAGGTGCCTAGCCACAACGTCGATAATGATCCGAGGATGGTGCCCGGTTATAGCAATCTTGCAGATTACCTGCCCGACGAAGTACATTATGAACCCATGGAGGTGCAGATACAAAGATACGAGTACGGGAAGCCTCTCGTCAAAGATGAAAGATCTCTATCAACGATGATGCGAAGATTGCATGATTGGTACTTGAAAATCTGCAGAGACTCTGGGGGGAGGAGTACTTTGTATGTGAAAGTTAAAAAGGAGCATGACCTCGTTGGAATTGATCTCTTGCCTGTTCCATTTGAGGAGTTCTATCAGTTTTTCAATCAATTGGCCCTCGATAAAACAACGGTCGCCTGCTACTGTCTGTAAGTAGTACTACTTCTGTCATTAAGTTTCTCTATATAGCTTAGCTCTTTCATTGCATGTATTTATAATCATCCTCACTATATTATGCAGATTGAAGATCGCCGAATTGAAGAAAAGACAAGTCGGTGATATTGGGTTCATTAACACATATCTCATAGATGCAACTCAGGTTAAACTTCATGCTGCAGCTACCGAGGCCAGCTTGCTACGATCATTCGTAATAAATCAAAACAAAGATATAATACTCTTTCCTTACAACTTCAGGTGAGTGTTACTGTCTTGTGCGTATTCGGTTTCCCTTATATATTAGTCAAGGTTATAGTGATGTAATTCATGAGTTATGCATGTGTGTGCAGTTTCCACTATATTCTCCTAGAGATTAAGCTTGAGCAGGGAGTAGTAACCATCTTGGACTCTAAACGAAAAGATCCCAAGGAGTATGCGGACATGACTGAAATCCTCAAGAAGTAAGTTAAATCGATCATTATCCACCATATCAGCAACTTTGTTCATTTCCTGATATCAAGTAATTGTTTTCTTTGTCCGGCAGGGTTTGGAGAAAATTCACCAAATCAGTTCCGGGACTGCCGAAGGAGCTGGAATTTAGACACCCGAAAGTAAGTATTATAGTAGCATGTTCCGCGCATCTCCTAGTGATTCAAGCGCTAGTTTCATCAATACCATTTAGCATTCTTGCTTATCAGTTTGATTGACCTCTATTTCTTGTAAAGTGGTTGTGGCAGGAACAAGGGAATGATTTCTGTGGATACTACATCTGCGAGTCCATCCGCCACACGACCTGTGAGCGGGGCGTGTACTCTAACGAACAATATGAAGTACGTAAATAACAACATTCACAATTTTATTTTATTACCATCATTTGTGTTGAGTTTCATTCATATATATATATATATGTATGTATTGACCCCCTTCTTCAAATTAGATGTTTCGGAAGCGGGATGAACTCCTAGCACCAGCTCGCATGCGAGCAATTCAAGAGGAATTGGCGGCGTTCTTTCTTGACCACGTGATCCCTGAAGACGGAGAATTTTATGTGGACCCTGAGTCCGTATGATTATATTTGTAAGAGATAATTATTGTATATATGTAGCCGGTAGTGTCAGATAGATATACGAGAACTTGTTGTTCGACCAATCTCTCGGAGAAGGAGAGGTGGTCGATATCACTTCTCTCTGTATATATGCATATATGTTCATGACGATCTTCTGTTTCCTTCGTTTGCTTACTAGCTAGCCAGCGTGTCTAGTCCTCTCTATATACATATGTAGCGTCGACCAAGCGTCGACCAAGCACGGACATAACAGAGGACACTTCTCTCTATTAATTATAACTAGCTAACACAATATATGAAACACCTAAATTAACCCCCCAAAACCCCCAAACCCCCC
>NC_057794.1:10454128-10467844 GCF_018294505.1 Triticum aestivum | reverse complement strand
CAGAAGTGCTGACGCGTGGATGCCTATTGGTCCCGGTTGGTGCCACCAACCGGGACCAAAGGGTCTCCTGACTGGGCTCTGCGCACTGCCCACGTGGAGGGCCTTTAGTCCCGGTTCTGGATTGAACCGGGACAAAGGGGGGAGGTATTAGTACCGACACTTTAGTCCCGGTTCCGGAACCGGGACTAAAGGCCCTTACGAACCGGGACTATAGGCCCTTTTTCTACCAGTGTACTGCCACAACAACGCGCCACTCGATTGGCGCACGCGGTGTAGAATCATTCTGGATATTGCCAAAGGCCTGTGCTATCTTCATGAGGGGTGCAGGAGAAAGATAGTTCATTTGGACATCAAACCACAAAATATTCTCCTAGATGAGAACTTCAATGCTAAAGTGGCTGATTTTGGACTATCTAAGCTAATAGACAGGGATCAAAGCAAGGTAATGACAGAGATCAGAGGCACACCTGGGTATCTAGCACCTGAATGGTTAACCTTGCAAATCACTGAAAAAGTTGATGTCTACAGCTTTGGAGTTGTTGTCATGGAGCTAGTGAGTGGGAGAAAAAATATTGATAATTCTCTGCATGAGGAGAGTTCTAACCTCATTAGTATGTTCCGAGGAAAGGCTCGAGATAATCAAATGAGTGATCTGATTGACAAGCATAGTGACGACATGGCCTCGCACCAGGAGCAAGTGATTCAAATGATGAAGCTTGCAATGTGGTGCCTGCTAAATGATGGCAGTCAAAGGCCTTCCATGTCAACGGTGATAAAAGTATTAGAGGGTGGGATGAGCATAGAAACCAGTATTCTTCATAGATTTCTCAATACAAATACAGTCCTGCCCCTGGAAGATAATCCGACCGCATATTCAGTTCAACCTCAAGCATCAATTTTATCTGGACCAAGGTGAAATAAGTGGCTAATGAGAAGAAGAGATCCAACTAAATTACACGCTTGGTTTTTGTGTAACTGTTTTTAAGTCTTATCTCATTTGTAAAATGGAAGTATGTTTTGAATAGCTTGAAAATAAAAATTATAGGCCAATACATATGTTTCATTGTTTGTTCAGTGAGTTTGTACCACATACCTTTTCATCTGCAGAGTACCAGTCCACCTCTTCTGATGATAATTGCTTGCATTTGCTGACATCTAACTATATAACTGAAACAATGTCAAGATGTGCACATTTGGTTAAAGCGCAATGTTGGACAACTAGGACAGGTGGCCTCGTGCGGGAGATGGTAGAGTTGAAGATGTTTAAGTGGTATCTTCTTGATCAATCGATGAGACTGCATATCAAGGCCAAGGCTTCAATGACGGTCTTTTGGTTCAGGATGACACTGCACTCATGTCAATAAGAGATAACGAAAATGAATTCATTAGAGGCGAGTAAAAACTGTCAGCAACAATTCGGTCCATGCTCCATTACACTGTAAAATTAAATTATAAAAGCAGAATTATACGTACTTATCAAGCCAAAGTTTATATTTAAACAAATAAAAGGTTAATAGGTTAGCCATATCAAGCAACTAACCACCTACAGACCAAAAAGTGTTACATATAATATCATAATATGAGATGATAATCTTAGAACATAACCATCACTTGGTCAGTGATACACTGTTATAGTGAACAGAGTTTGTGACAGACAACCTGTACACCTGATACATATTCAAATATGATAGTGTATTGAAAAAATTAGGCTATAAATATATAATGCATTCAAATATGATATCATGTGCATTCTCAAAGTATTTGATGCCATCCAAAACAATACAAAGCGACAATTTACACAAATATAAGTATAAATTTTCCATCTACATGCTGAAAAAAGAGAGGATTAGTGCAGAGGATAAATAAATCAATCAATCAACAGGGGAATCAAGCACCTAATTAAGTTAGTTAGCTCTATCAACCAGAGTCCATACATTGTTTCTGTACAATGGTCTCAACATGGACACCATCACTCATATAACAAATCACAAGAGTACATGGGAGAGCTACGACGACGACAATGTTGTACATGGTGAATCTAGAGCTACATTCATGACGGTGAACCGAGCGAGCACTCAAATAAATAAATACATACACGACCAGCTTACTGTATTGTATTATGTGCTTTTCATAAGCAAGCAGAGAGTTTATTGGCTTTGCATAAGTTGCCTAACATCTCCCGGAGTTGCTGATACAAGTTCCTCTGCTCCTCGCTACATCAAGTTTCTTAAGACCAAATGCATGATACACAGGATAAAAAGTTTCTTAAGGTCAGATGATGGCAAAAGAAGGTACGATGTTGGTGTATGAGAACCATGGGCGATACACGGGACAATAATAAAATCAAATGAAAACCATCAAGATGCAGTAGATACGACGGACCTGATCCAAGATTGTGTCCGCAGAGAAATTGTGGGGCGAGATGAACAATTGGTGGTATATGTATGCAAAAACTGTCATAACCATCTAGGGAAAATGCATAAGAACAGTTGTCATTTTCAGCTAAACTGCATATTCAGCTAAATTAGAAACAGCAACAGAATTTAGGCCACAACAGGCAAGGCTCAAGTTCTCGACCGACCCACAAAACTACATGGCCAGCCTCCTGATCAAAGGGTCCAGCCGTGTTGCCGCCCAAAGATCTCCTTCGCCGTTTTCTCCATCGCACTAGCCCCCTGCCCCAGAAGCTTCTGCAGAGCACCTTTCTGAAGTTCCGCCCAAGTGTTCAGAAATTGGCAGAGAAGGAAAATCACGTCAGTAGTAGGATCACTAGGTCTAATACCTTTAAAACGGATTTATTTCGTGTTTCCACAACGTCCATAGAACGTAAATAGTTTGTGAAAAGTAGAACATGGTCTTGTGAAATAACTCAATACAGTATGACCGTGCGGCTGGAATGTTGCTGTTAGAAATTATCATTACGCAGATACCTCCACCTGCATAACGCAACCCCCACCCACATCAAGAGGGAAGTGTTCCGCTGGTAGCCATTGGAACCACAGTCATGTATGGGCGCCAAATGGCAACTCCTTTTTTACTAATTAAATTACTGGTGAGTGGAAGTCCTTGACATTTGTCTATTAATGAAACAATTGCTTACCGGATGACAAAAATGACTAGAGTGACGATTTCAAGAACTAGACATCTGGAGCAAATTTGAATCCAAATTTATGTACAACCTTTATTAGTGATCCCCTGATGCTACTCTAAATAGTACTTGCAGGCATTTAGAAAAAGACTAGGGACATCTAAGGACTATGATTAGGGACACCTGTAGGCCAATATAGCTGCGCATGTGCTAGATAATTACTGTTTTATTGTAATAAGAGCTTGCTTAGTTGGACTGACAAACCTCCTGGCTGTCTAGTCGATAAGTTGGTTGATGATGTAACAATGTTTTGATATCAATAAAGCTAGCCATGAAGGCCTTCCCTAAAAAAAGGACATCTAAGGACTAAGGTAGTGCTTCCTTGAGTCAGACGTGTACTAATTAACTATATTATACTTGAGCCGGCAGCTACTAGATTAATTACGACGATGATTTCGGCCGGCAGAGCCGAATAGTGACCTTTTGGAGTTTCTGATATTGAGAGCGCGGTCCAGAAAGTCGTCTGCAAATATCACTGAAGCAGCGTCTGGCAATGATATGGTTGGGAACTTGTGGTAAATACCATGCCGGCAAGCCCATCTTTCAGGTAGTCTCGTTTGTACCCCAAGCTTCGATCTCCCTCCTCTGCAAGTCCATGGGACCTGCCGGTCTCCTCCTCCTCATACTAGCAACTGCGGCACAATTGCTCTCCGAGGCGCAGTTTGCCGAGTATCCCACAGCCAACATCTCAACACTGTGGGTCAACAACGAAGATTACATGTCAAACTTGGGCTTCAATGATGGATCGGTGGTCCGCTCCATTGTTGTCAGCTCACCACAAACCTTCTTCGGACCCTCCTTTGGCGCAGGTTTCTTCTGTGCCTCCCCCTGCAACGCGTTCCTCTTTGCTGTCTACATTTTCCACATCGATGGTATTCATGGTGAGAGTAAGACCGCAAGACCGCACGTGGTATGGTCTGCCAACCGGGCTCGCCCTGTAAGGGAGGGTGCCACTGTTGAGCTTACCATTGATGGGAACTTGGTGCTCCGAGATGCTGATGCTAGCCTCGTCTGGTCTAGCGGCAGCTCGGGCCGGTCAGTAGCAGGCATGGTGATCACCAAGGACAGCAATCTGGTGCTATTTGATCACAGTAATGGAACTGTATGGCAGTCTTTTGATCATCCTAGTGACGTGTTGCTCCCTGGGCAGTCACTACTGGAAGGTACGAGGTTTGTAGCCACAAATTGGACAGAGAATCAATTCTACATGACAGTTCTTCCCAGAGGATTGTATGGTTATGTTGAATCCACACCACCACAACTCTACTATGCATATTCAGTATGGGTGAGCGAGAATGACACAGGAAATGGTCCAACAAAGGTTAACTTTGTCAATGGCAGCCTCAGCCTCCTTGTGCAGTCTAGGCAGCCAAGCAACCCACATATGTCTAATATCTCACTGCCAGCAGCTAAATCCACCCAGTACATGAGGCTTGAGTCTGATGGGCACCTTAGGCTGTATGAATGGTCTCAGGCGGAAGCGACATGCACTTTGTTGTCTGACGTAACCAAGATAGAAAGATTGCCTGATGATTGTGCATTCCCAACAGTGTGCGGAGAGTATGGCATATGCACAGCTGGGCAGTGCACGTGTCCATTTGAGGACAACTCAAGTTCAACAAATTACTTCAAGCTGGTGAACGGCCGCAAGGCAAATCTTGGCTGCGCACCATTGAATCCAATCTCTTGCCAAGAAATGCAACACCACCAGCTCTTGACCCTTACCAATGTTTCTTACTTTGATGAAAGCCACACCATTGAGAATGCAACGAATGGCGACAGTTGTAAGCAGGCTTGCTTGAAGAACTGCTCCTGCAGGGCCGTCATCTTCAGATATGGCCTCAATGATTCCAAGGGCGATTGTCTGTGGGTGACAAAGGTCTTCTCCTTGCAATCAATACAACCTGAAACGGCTTCTTTCAATTCGTCTGCTTACCTCAAGGTGCAATCTAGCCCCTCTTCTGCTGCAAACAAAAAGGTCATTCTAGGCATCACCCTTGCACTTGTTACTACTATCATATTCATTGCCATTGTTATCACTGTTTGTCTGCTAAGGAGGGGAAAGTATGAAGACAATGATGAAGACCTCCAGTTTGATCAATTACCAGGGATGCCAACAAGGTTTCCATTTGACAAGCTGAGAGAATGCACTGAAGGATTCAATAAAAAGCTTGGAGAAGGTGGATTTGGGTCGGTTTTTGCAGGGAAATTAGGTGAAGAGAGAGTTGCAGTCAAACGTCTGGAAGGTGCTAGACAAGGAAAGAAAGAGTTTTTGGCAGAGGTTGAAACCATTGGAAGCATAGAGCACATCAATCTTGTCAGGCTGATTGGCTTTTGTACAGAGAAATTCCAAAGGCTTCTTGTGTACGAATATATGTCGGGAGGGTCACTTGATAGATGGATCTATTACCGCCACGATAATGCCCCACTAGATTGGCACACAAGGTGTGGAATCATTCTGGATATTGCCAAAGGCCTATGCTATCTTCATGAGGAGTGCAGGCGAAAGATAGCTCATTTGGACATCAAACCACAAAATATTCTCTTAGATGAGAACTTTAATGCCAAAGTGGCCGATTTCGGACTATCTAAGCTAATAGACAGGGATCAAAGCAAGGTAATGACGATGATGAGAGGCACGCCTGGGTATATGGCACCTGAATGGTTAACCTCACAAATCACTGAAAAGGTTGATGTCTACAGCTTTGGAGTAGTTGTCATGGAGCTAATAAGTGGGAGAAAAAATATTGATAATTCTTTGCCTGAGGAGAGTTCTCACCTCATCAATTTGTTACGAGGAAAGGCTCGAGATAATCAAATGAGTGATCTGATTGACGAACATAGTGAAGACATGCTCTCGCACCAGGAGCAGGTCATTCAAATGATGAAGCTTGCAATGTGGTGCCTGCTAAATGATGCCGGTCAAAGGCCTAACATGTCAATGGTGGTAAAGGTATTAGAAGGTGGGATGAGCATAGAAACCACTATTCTTCACAGATTTCTCAATACAAATACAGTCTTGCCCCTGGAAGATAATCCGAACGCATATTCAGTTCAAACTCAAGCATCAATTTTATCTGGACCAAGGTGAAATAAGTGGCTAATGAGAAGAAGACATCCAACTTAATTACACACTTGGTTTTCGTAACTGTTTTTTAATCTTATCTTATTTGTACATTGTAAGTATGTTTTGAATAGCTTGAAAACAAAAATACAGGCCAATATATATGTTTCATTGTCTGTTCGGTGATCTGTACCACATACCTTTTCATCTGCAGAGTACAGTCCACCTCTTCTGGTAGCCCAAAAATATATTTGTGAACTACGTGCCTAGGAAATTTACCTGCAATGTAATTAATAGTGTATCAATCTATGGAATACTGAATTCCCCGATTTTGCAAATAGTGTTATGAACCTGATGGGGATAGGCACCAAATGGAGATAGCAATAGAAGTCTTTTGAAAAATTCAGCAGCAACACTATATAGGCGTTTTGCAGTGATGTAACTAAACTTTTTAGACCAGCGAACGTTGGTCAGAGGGAAGATGAAAGTAACTACTAACTAAACTTGTTTTTTCTAATAAAACAGGTTAGCAGCTAATGGTATAGACTACAGAGTTGGTGCTTACACGATAATTACCTGCATTTGCTGACATCTAACTACTCCCTCTGTCTCATAATAGAAGTGCGTTTTTGAAATGTTAGCGTAAAAAATGCTCTTATACTATGGGACGGAGGGAGTATATAACTAAAACAATGTCAAGATGTGCACCTTGGTTCAAGCACAATGTTGGATGACAGGGACTGAACCTTTTCTCCACAAATGAGTTTGAGAAACCAGGTGGGACAGGTGGCCTTGCCGTGGGAGCTGGTAGCGTTGAAGATGTTTAAGCAATAGCTTCTTGATAAATCGATGACACCACATGTCAAGGCCAGGGCTTCAATAACACTGTTTTTTGCTTCAGGATGACACTGCACTCATGTCGAGGTTTAGGGTATTATGAAAATGAATTCATTAGAGACGCCTTGGACTCGCGGATCTTGCCGAAGAGGCCCCTCAGGGCGGCGGTTTCCTGGCACAGCAGCGCCCAGCCGAAGGTGGCCGCCTCTGTCGCCAGCGCCGAGCCGAGCATGACCACCAGGTGCCCGACAACAGCCTCCGCCATGTTTCTGACTTATTTGCTACCTAGCATCCCCAGGCAGCCCGGCAGCTTCCTGGGGAAGCATATGGACGGTAGTTGAGGCTTTGAGCTCAGTCAAATCTTTCAAAGCAATAGGGTGTTAACATCATAGTTGCCATGTTTTCGGTACGATGGGAACGAGGAACAGGAAGGAGGGACGAGAGTCGGTGGCTGAAAAAAATAGGGTACAATGAGGGTATACATCTCTCAAACGAATTTTTTATAGGGGGACGCGATCCAATCCGTTTGGGTACGATGAACCCGGTACGGTACCATGGGTCGAGGAACACAGTTCCTGAAGAACGACGACTCCGTGACGGTCAGCATTCCTTGCTGTTAATGGACCCTTGCAATTAATGGACTGGAGGAAGAACGAGTAGTCATTGAGAAAAGAAACGACGGCGTGAGTAAATTATGCCTCGCGTTTTGGCTGTTGGATCCTGGAACCTGAATCGAGGAGCGGGCTGCGGGGACGCCGAATCTTCATCGAATCGTACTGAATCCGACCTCGTTTCCGAATCTGATTCCGGGTCGATGAATCGGGATCGAGGGACGGCCTACTGTTCCCCGTTTCCGGCTACTATGGTTAACATAGTAGTGTTGTGATGCAATCTTATTCCATCTCCACTCTTTGGATGCCGTAATGCACATCATACCAACTGAATGGCTGGTGCTACATGCGTACAAGTTGGAAAAATATGCATGCTATGGCATTTCGTCGATCACCTAACGTGCGTGCAGATCAGCGACGGGGAAGCAGAGCAATTTGTGCTGGACTATTGTTTACGAGGAGACGGGGAGGGGCTGGGATACAACGAGGTGGAGGGGGAGGGTGTGGTGATGGTGGGCGGCGGGACTACTGGGACCGAGGAGGAAGCATGAGATGCGTCGACGAACGGACGGCGTACTTGCGGAGGAGACAGGAAAGGAGATGACACGGATGAGGGGTTGGGCGGCGGGCTGCCGCGGCAGAGATAAGACCCGCGAGCGCGAGGCGTTGGCGGCGGACGACGCCGGCGGCGGCCACCGCCGCGCCTGACCGGCCTGCCATGGCTGCCTGGACGAGGTGGGGTCTGCACGGGAGAGACGAAGGGGTTTTGTGTAAAAAGATGGAGCGGAGTGGCACTGGCAGGTGTGTTTTTGTAAAGGTGCCACCGCTGGTCTCACGCATGCGTTCGATGCCGATCCGACGGCCGAAAATTGATGGACGGTTAAATTTACTATTTACACAATGTTGTAATAAGAGCATCTCACATAAGTCCCTTTTTCCTCGTAAAAAAAAGAGCTTGTTTACGGGGGATTTGGGCTAAAAAAACCTACACCAACAGGCCCCGTCGGTGACCCATGCGGTGACCGACCGCCCAACCGCCTCACCCTGCAGACCAACCGCCTGGCCCGGCGCGCACTGGAGCGCCTTCATCTACTGGATGACGATGGCTCGAGGGGCATCCATCTAAGCCTAAGGATTTGATTGCAATTGTGGTTTCGGTTTTGAGGGTCTTTTCCCTATTTTGAGGGATCCAAATGTAATTCTCTATTTACTTTGTATGCTAGTTTGAAGAGATATAGAAACAAAAACAGGCTTTAGACTGATATGATATGTATAGGAAATATGCTAAATCACAACACATAAGAACCTCCCCTAGATTATATAAACACAATGTAAGGGCATGTACAATGGCGCTATCTAGGAGTGTCACATAGAATAAATGCTAAGATGGAGGAGAGAGAAATTATAAAAAAAGATTTGTCTTCTCTTATTTAAAAGATAATCTCTTAATAATAATATCTCTCACCAAGTTTTCGGAATTACTAATTATTAAAAATAAAAGACTTAAGATAACATTGTTTTATCAACAACTGCACATTTTTTTTGCAAGGAAAAGGGGTTTCATTCATCAAGCAGCAGCCAAATCTGCATTACATAGGTCCGGCACCTCGTTCGGACCGGATCGAAGGTCGAAGCCACACTGCAGTGCGCTTTTTTATTCTACCATAGTTTGCTAAATAATGGCTAACAACATTTTGTTCTCTCCTTACATGCTTGACTAGATATTCTCCACGTTCCTGTAGAAGCATAGTGATCTCACGAGCCATCAACATCTGGCCCTAAAATTACATTTAAGGGGAGTCTTCTTTAGGGACTTGTTGGAGATTCTCTAAAATGTCTTATTATACATCCATTGAACTTTTACAAGGTTGACTTTTTTTAATAAAAATGTACTAAATTGAAAATGCATGGTGTGAACATCACATCTGAAACCATGCGAGATTTAAATTTGAAACCATGGTGTGAACTAACTCAAAATAAAAATAATAGTCTAGAAATTTAAATTTGAATTCTATTTTCAGTATAATGTTGTTGTGATCGGGACAATGCGAGATTTACAGGGCGCAGATGGTGTAATATCGCAGTAGTGTCATCATCCTCAAAAGAAATTATTCATCAAAAAAAATCATATTGGTTGTTTTGGGGCAGCACAATTTACTCAATAGAAGGTCCAAATCCTCTCTGCTGTAAAAAATAATAACAATAATTTATGATTTAAATAAGCTCCATGAGTATGGTCATTTTATTTTACCTTGTTGATCAAAATCGTCCCAGGTTTCTCCATATAAGGTTTCTTCATATATTCCGTTTTACTGGGACAGAAAACTGTTGTCTATCTCATGTAGAATGAGATGGCCGACAGTGATGTCAAAAATAACATGTGTAATAACTTGACAAACATAAACAACATAAGCACACATGAATCCACCGACAACAATTTTTTGGGGCGGGCACAACAATCCCGTAAAATTAAATTTACCAACATAAATATCCAGGTCTCATCGAAAATTCGAAACGAGAAAACCGATTAATGTGCTCTAATCCACTACAGAACGAAAGCCAACTCTTCGAAGATCTCAGACAGAGACTCGCATGCTCGTTCCAATGATATGTGACCCGATCCGAAGCTTGATGACAGCAACAGAGGCAAACCAGATCATCAGAGATAAAAGGACAACGAGACAAAAAAGATTTTACCTACCAGGGTTTTAACATGTCTGGAGTTCTAACGGCGGATAGGGGAGGATGAACCACTACTATTGCTGAAGCTAGAGGCACTTCTCCGTCTCCCTCTAAAGGGCCTGCGCCAAATGAAAGAAAAGAAAAAAGAATTCCTTTCTGTTAGATAAATAAATTGGTTTGAAACGGGGCAAAATAACGTCTAATTTCCTTTTGTTGTATTTGAGACGGATTCTTATGATGCACAATTAAACAGGTTGCTCTAATAGAAGAAAAAATAGCACCACTTACGACTTGGAAAGGCAAAGGTTACTACCTTTGAGGGCTGCGACTTCTCAGTACCCTTCCGGCTCCCTGTACAAGAGGAATAATCAGCCCTCTTTCCTTTTTTTCATCTTAAAGAAAAAAAAGAAGAGAGTAAAAGTTACGAGTTTACCCTTCTTGGCGGCGTTGGTGATTCAGAATATGACGAGGATGAGCGCCCACGCCTCACAGGAGCTGCTCGACCCCTGGTTCCATAGAGTGGTTTGTTAACACAAGGGGATATTTCTTTACACTGCTCAGGAGATAGCGCTGAAGTGACAGGCTGACTGTAAGTTTCCTTTTGTCTCATAAAAGATGCACAAACCACTGATCCAAAATGGTACAAAAATAAGATATGAACCTAGGTCAACAACACCATTACCTGACAGGAGAAATTGATCTGGAAAGGGAGCGAATTGGTCGACGAATGGGAGATCTACTACGAAGATAAGGAGGTGGCAGCCTTCTGGGAGGACTTCTCATCCGCATTGGAGGTGTCCTGCAGAATGAAAGAATGGTTAACAGAGATAAAATGCAAGCAATACTTTGCATAAATAGCTTTTTCTTATATAACTACTCAAAAAGATAACTGGAAAGTAGAGTAAATTAGAAACTTCTTATATAACCAATCAGATTTACTACATAGGACCCAGTTTATCGTCCCAATGGTTCACGCAAGTTAAGACAGAGTAACTATCCAAGAATAATTAGCAGGCTCCGTCTTCTAATTTGGAACTAGAGCTGCATGGTATTAGCTACTTCTTATATAATGAGATAAGCTACAGACTAAGATTCATGAAAATAAGGCTCAAATAACAGCTAGTTGTTCAGATGAATACAGAATATGTGAAAAGCTTATACTGTCTCTTAAGGGCATTTTGGCTGGTATGTTGATACTGAGAGTTCAGAAATAATTGTAGTGCACTAATATTTTGGGCACTAAGCATGTTCATTACTGATTTTTTTTCTTTTTATGGCTAAATAATCACAGATTAAATGAGTTTGGGGAAAACTGTCGAGATATTGGCTTTGCATTTTTGCCCATCGTAGCGCATTTTCCTTAAGTGTTGACTGTTCTGTCTCTTGAAACAGATTAGAAATAGATCGGATAAGTAGGCAGACCAGGGATAGGATTGAGTGCATTTATGAGGTTGCAAGCGAAAGTTGTACACACAAGGGGTTATGGATCCAATATGACATTTGTGATGCTTGGTAACATGCTGATTATATTGGTTAACCTTGATGACGCCCAAAAAAGACTTGACCGTGATGATGATGATGATGATGTGTTGTCAACCAGTGAAAAAGGCACCATGAAGTCAAAATGTAGAAGGCAGAAGAGAGCCAAATATTGTATTGCAGAGACAGAAGAAAGCGACATGTGTGTGGTGTGCAGCCTAAACTACTATCTTTCATGCTACATTGATGGTATGCCCATCACTGATATTGGCACAGCGGCACTCTGAAATGGCTTACATCCTTCTAGGAGCGAATGGAGAACGTCTTCGGACTGGACTAACATAACCTCTTCTTGGTGAAAAGCTGCAATCAAAAGAAACATTTCAGCACTTCCCAATCACCATGGCAAAGACAAAGAGAATGCATCTAGGCGTTACTCACCGCCTTGGTGATCTGAATCTTCGAGGGGGTGGAGAGGGAGACCGTCTTCGAACTGGATATCCTGGTCTCAGGCTAGGAGGTGTTCTGCCGCGCCTGAATAGAGGAGGATCTTTCCAAGGGTGAATTGGTGGTGCATCAGGCTGCCGCCTAGGTGAGTCAACCCTTCCGCTTGGAGCAGGTCGCCTTTGTGGAGACAGAGCTGGTTTTCTTTGAGTAGATACTGCTCACAGGTAAGTATTTAAGCTTCAAACAGCATATATATTACTGCTCAATGCAAACATGATGCCTGGTTTAGGGGCCGAAAAGCAGCTTGTGGTATTGGAGGACAAGAAGCTTACATTCCCTGGGTCGCTGCTGAGTGGCCTTTTCAGCATTAGGAACAACTGTATCAGTCTCAGGCAGATCTCTTTTCGGAGGATTGGGAAGAGCCTTCGGCAAAGAAACAGCAGCTTTTTGGCCCGGTGCAGGTGCGAATTTCACTTTAACAACATTCCCATCAATTTGAGCCTGTGCAAGTCAACAAGTTTGAATTGTTAAAACCACCGATTTTCCTGAACTATAGATGAAATGTGGTTGAGCAGGGCAGATTTCGATTCATACACCATCCATGTAAAGAAGCGCCTTCTCGGCATCAGCTCTCATCTTGAACTCAACGTATCCGTACCCACGAGGAAGATTGACCTGAATCAAAGACAACATATATAGTCATGACATAACAACGATCACAGCATTTCCCCCTAGAGCCATAATGACTTCTAAACTCATCTGCTTACCGCCTTGTCCATGGACAGCTCCACATTGACGATTTCACCATAGTTCTCTGCATCACAGCACAACGGTGGCAATCAGCTAAAGGCGGCGGCAATGGCTCAACATCAGCGATTCTTTCAGAGAACGAAGACGTGCAGTATACATAAGCACTAAGAACTGAACTTCACCATAGTTCTCCCCAGCACACTTGTGTGGTAATCAGCACAATGCAGCGATATATATTCAGAGAATGAAACGCGCAGCAGCATAAGCACCAAGAACTTAACTTCAAGCAGTAAATCAAATCACACAGTCACACAATGGTGGGTAATCAGCTAAAGGGGGCAGCAAATGGCACGCTATCAGCAGCAGCAATGTATTCAGACAACGAAAACATGCATCATAAGTACAGTGCTACTAAGAACTGAACTTCAAGTAGTATTCAGAGAGGAGAGGAGTGGTTCTGCAGACCGAAGATCTCCCTGAGATGGCCCTCGGTGACGTTGCGGGAGAGGCGGCTGACGAGGAGGACGAGCGACGACTCGTCGGGGACCGGAGCGGGGGAGGGCTTCCTCGGTGCTGGAGGGGGAGGCGAGGGTTTCTTGGGCGGCGGCGAAGGCGAGGTCGGGCGGCCTCCCTTGGGCCCCTCCCGCGGCGGCGGCGGCGAGCGGCCCCTCCGCGCGGCGGACGAGCTGCGAGGAGAC
>NC_057794.1:10414939-10453870 GCF_018294505.1 Triticum aestivum | reverse complement strand
TGCGGCGGCCGCGGTCGGGAGGGGAGCGGCTGCGGGACGGGGAGGAGACCGAGGAGAAGGAGGAGAGGGAGCGGGAGGAGGGGGAGGAGAGCGAGGGGGAGCGGGAGCGGCGGCCCGCCATCGCCTCGCGTCGCCCGCCGCCGGAGATGTCGCCGGTGTCGGTCGCTCAGTCTATCTGTGTCTTTTTTTTCTTTGAAACAGTGGGAAGGAAGGTCATGGTTTTGATGATGGCCTACCTGATTTTATTTATTTCTGAGGTTCTTCTCCTGCTTTGGTTCATTGGTTGCCATGTCAATTTTCAGGAGAAAAAAATGTCAATGTTTGTACTTTTGTTTGTAGATCTGGTGTGGATGACTGCTGAGGATTAGCCAACCTATTTTCTTATTAGGAGCTAGGTTAGCACTTTGAGAGGTTGTAGTCACCTGTTTTCTCCTTTTCATCAACCCTCTTCATCTTTTGAATCAGACTCGCTCCAGCTAAAGCGCATCCAATTTTCAGAAGAAGAAAAAGGGATATCTCATATGCTTATGTTTATTTTCAAATAGAAGGTCTTAAAGACTTTGTATAAATGGGTCCAACTGTAGATTCGGGGGAATAAAGGGTCCAACTGTAGATGCTCTGAAGAAAGTTCCATCAATGCGATGAGTAACAAATATGTGATTGATCCCCTCCAAATATCTTTGCTAAGCCGAAGTCAGAAATATCTGTTGGAGATATTTCGTTCATGAATAACGATAAAAAATAGATGGCATGGATGGGGGCATATGCCCCCCCCCCCTCGGTGCATATCGCCATGTTGTGTTTGTTCAGTAGTTTTTTATATTCGAGTAGATTATAAGCATTATTTGCATTATGTAATCACATATAGATGGTGTATTGAGACTCATATGGCCGCAAGTTCTGTGATGGTCACTTCATTGGCGGACATGAGGCACCCGCCAAGCGCAGTCAACACGATGAACCACCCACGACTCAGCGAGAGTGAGCTCAGAGACGGGGTGACCGAGGATTGGGATGGTCGCGTCCTTCCCAGCCGCGCCTTCGCCCCGTCAATCATGTTGCAATCACAGTGGGAAAGCCTGCACCCCATGGCAGCTGAAAATTGCAGCGCCATGAGCACACCCAGAAGCAACAATGTTGTCTTCCGATGCATTTCTTTCCCTTGGTGGTGGACTGTTGTAGTGCGCGTAGAGGATGGAGGTGGCACACAATTCTCAATTTATAGGGCGGCCGTCAGCTGCTTAGCCGAGTGGCATCATTGGCTATCCCTAAAAAAGCCGATTGATTTGCATAAATGGTCGGCGGGGCCATAATATTTTGTCAGTGGGAAACAACTAATGTTAATATGTTTTTGAAAGGAAATGTTATGTACTTTTCTAGCCAGTTGTGCATTGTCCAATCTCATGAAATGATTTTATTTTAGTGAAGTAACGGTATGGTTAACAAGTATATCCAAATTATTGATATTTCATTTGTCAAACATATCCCATTTTTTTGCTATAATTCCCGCAACAACGTACAGGGTATCATCTAGTTATTAATAAAGCTCAAAAAATATTTCCCGTTCAAGTTTTGTTCCCGTTCAAAAAATATTTGGAACTTTAACTTTTTGCTCTTGTTCCGATATTTGTTCAAAATTTCGAAAAATATTTTTTTAAATGCTTGTCATTTCCCAAAAAGTTCGATATTCTCAAAAAATGTTCCAAATTAGGTAAATAATATGATTCAGTGAAATGTTCAGAAATTCAAGGAAAAAGTATTTTAAATAATCCCAAATTGCTTCTTTGTACACAACTGTACCAATTTATATATGTGTGCAAAACTACGTGTAGTAATAAGCTGGATGAAGGATGGATGGATTGGTATGTGAGCTAGCTGGAAAAGGACCCTGAATTTCTCAAGATGTAAAAAAAATAGTTGTGCTTTCCAAAACTGTTCGAGATTTTTAAAAAAGGTTGGGTGTTAAAAAATGTTCAAAATTTGAAAATATTCATGTTTTAGTGAAATATTCACAAATTAAAAAGATTGTTCGTGTTTACAAAATAAATATTTACTAAAATTGTTCTGAATGTTCAAAACATGTTATTGTTTTTAAAAAATTGTTCACAAATTTAAAAAATGTTCATGTTTATATAATAGGTTCATATTTTCAAAAAATATTTGTGAATCTTTAAAAATGTTCTTGTTTCAAATTTTGTTTGTGCTTTTCCAAATATGTACGTTATTTTCAAATAACTATTCTTATTTTGTAAAGCTGATCAGGAATTCAAAATTTGTTCATGTTCCCAAGAATATTCGTCCATTCGTAATAATAATAATTTTAAAGTTTCAAAAAAAAGTTTTTGATCTGACGTTGCAATATGTTCTTAAATATTTACACTGACTATTGGTTAGCAGGATGTGTTTGTTCGAGTGGCTGGCAGCAATTGGTCGGGTCTTTTAGATCGTGAGTTGGATCCTTGAATATATTTTTATTTATTTTTACTCGTGCCTTAGACACACATGTCATTTTGGTGTCTGGGTCTTTCACAGTCTACGCAACTTAGCCGGCCTAACTACCTAGGAAATATGTCAAAAATATTTTAAATAGTCTCAAATTGGTCCTTTACATACAATTGTACCAATTTATATACATATGTGAAACTACATGTAGTAAGCTGGATGAAGAATGGATGAATTAAGCTGGACGAAAAATAGGTGAATTGGTACATGAGCTAGCTGGAAAAGGATCTTGAAGTTCTTAAAAAAAGGAATTAACTCTATTACGTGAGTTAGATGGATGGATTGCTACGTGAACTAGCTACAAAGAACCGTGAGCTGGATGCATGGAAAATAGAAGACCCAGCTCACTTCCATATTATGGAACTTCACACGGTTAAATCCCGTCGATCAATGAACGGAAAAATAGCATAGTAGTAACTCCGGTTGTACTACATTTGTGGCTTGTACATGAAAAAGAGAAGACCCGCCTCATTTCCATATTATGGAACTTCATAACTTAAAACCCTTTCGAATGGATGAAAAAATAGATTGAATAATCCGCTGGACTTTTCTGGCGTGTGATGACCCGCTATTTTTCGCCGCGTGTGAAGTAATCAATCCGCTATTTTGCGGGTGAGCCCCATCCAAGATTACATAAACTTAACAAATCACGTAGCCTCAACGATGGCTCGTCAAAGTTCAAATCCTTCTCCTTGCGTAGAAGAAATAATAAAAGGATTCGGACCCTAGTTCTGATACACCGTGCAGACAAATCAATAAATTGGTGCGGCATCCTTCGTCGCTCATTGTTCTAGAGAGCCTAATAGATTGGCGCACAATTTTGCTAGACATAGTTTCATTTTTAAGTTCTATTTTGTTTGCGATGCGGTGATCCTCCCAGCTTTTCTGACAATGTGGATGATGTAACTCTGGTTTGAGTTTAATAAAGTTTGCCAAGTGGCTTCCCCCTAAAAGAATCAATAAATTGGTTTCCTATTTTGTCCCCAACAGAAAGTAACTTAGATGCAAATTCACTCATCCTTGGCAGGTCTCCTTCCAAAACCTTAGAGCAAGATTCCTCTCTACCATACGTGCATGTCCTAGTTTGTTTTAGCATGAAAACCAATGGATCCGATCAGCTCTATAGCTCACTCGCAAAAAAAAAAAAAAAAAGATCAGCTCTATAGCTTTGAACAGGACCACCATGTAGCTTGTGTATCGTCATTGCCGTCCGTACAAGCAGAACGAATTTTCGATAATTTATATACCACCTGCTGCACTACTAGCTTGTCCGCACGGGCCTGGTGCAGGCATTGTAGCGTTGCGGCCCAGCCCATGGCGGCATGTGCCAGTGCCACGCGGGTATCTGCCCTTGCTGAATTCCCTGTGGTATTGCATTTGGAACTCGCAAACATGCTTATGTGGCAGGCAATTAAGGAAGAAAGATATGATTATAATAACATACTCCATCTATGATACTAAAACATGAATATTATGTTACAGTATCATAGATAGATACCGTAACATAATAAATGTGATGCTATTATGTGTCATGCATGGCAATAAATGAGACCATCTATGATACTAATCCATGATACTATGCACTATAGAGGTAGTAATATAGACTAGTAACATATGCATGTTACTAGACTAAGTTACTCCCCACTATAACCAGCCTGACAAAAGGTGAAACGTGTCGTCTGCCGGGCATTTCGTTTGTAAGTGGTCCTTTCTCGCATTTTCACTAGCAAGTGGTCCTTTCTGGCATTTCATTTGTCATGACTCGTAGGTGGTCTAAAACATCAAAAATTCCAAGTAGAACCGGTCTATCATGTTCACTGTTGAAGAGTGAACCACTTGACGTCTTTTTTTTTATACAAGTTGTTTGATCTGATGGACAAACAAATGTGTTCTGCTGAAGCCGTGGACACCACGTCGCCTCTACTAGCTGCCCCGCAGGCAACATAGGCTCGGGTGTCAGGAACGGTGGCCTCACAGTGTGTCAGGGTAGCCTGCGGAAGATGCCGCAGTTTAAGCACAAGAGAGAGAAGAAAGTAGTGGGAAAGAAAGAGAGAGGTAGATTAGGGCCCGGCTAGCTACTGCTGCTACGGTTGGGTTGTAATGCTTAGTTCATGCCAAAGTAAGTTTCGACAAACAAAAAGGGAAACATTTGGGGTTTTGAGGAAATTAATTGATAATCTAGATCCTGATACCTTTTTCATAAGTGCAAGCTGTCAGCAATTATTCTCCTCGAGATTACAGTATTAATTGAAATTTAGCGGACATACTTCATATCCAATTAAAGCACACCCTGTTTTCCCTACGTGTGGTCGGTCAGGTGCTTCATCAGTTGTGGTACGTAATTGTGATGAGTCAAAATGAATACAAGTTTTGCTTCTCGTCTCCTCTGTAACCTCCAAAAATAAAGACATGTTACTATAGCCAGTACTGCAGCGACACTAAGCACTAGAATGGCTATTAGAACTCTGAGTTCTCTTATCTCTGCTTCTATCTGGCAGATAAATCCAAACCTGAAAAGTATCAACACAAGAAAATGTATATTGGTGGCTCCCCAAATCATGTGCACCCAATATTACAAAATACATGTCATTGTGTGCTTGTGTGTGTGTGTGCGCGGGGGGGGGGGGGGCATATGCCCCCATGCCTCAGTCATTATCCCCGCCTAACAAAATATATTCTCACGAATTTTGCTAACAGTCTCCAACCATCATATCAGACACCTGGTTGTAGGAAATATCAAAGGTTTTAGTGCAAGAAAGACAAGTTACCTAAATAGTAGTTTCCACACAAGAAGTTTAACCTTATGTGCTTTTGTTTTCTTTTACGAAATAATGCCATTGTGTGGCACCTAAAGTTCTTAATCTATGAAAGAGCCGGCTCTTATTGAAAGTGACATTTGATATGCGGCACCGAGAGGTGGTTGTGGGGCTGATGAAGGCGGTGGTTCAAACGGGCTCTACAGTTGCACAATTGGCAATCCGTTGATGAAAGAGTACGTCTGGTATTAGAAATTGCACCGCGCGCCGAAAACTTTTCCGCCTTGCATTCCGAAGAAAAAGTCAAGCATGAACTACCAAGTTAAGTTTCTGGGGCAGTTTTGCCATCAAGTCCGGGGCGCACTATGCCAGTGCGCAAATCTTGGGGTAGGTCTGGTCGAACGCTTTCTCACTGGTGCTGAACTGACTATCTGGATCCGAGGCTGCATATTCGATGGTCGCGTTGGCAGGTCGGCCCGTGGCTGCAAAGAATGTCAAAGCCACAACGGCGCTGACGTTCTCGGCGTTCGGAACGATGACGTTAGTCATGGTGATAACATTCTCGCGAGGTTGTAGATCATTGTGTAACTACTAATGCATTATATAGTGGTTTCTGAAGTGATATAAATTAGTCTAAAGCACATTTTGTGCCAGAGGAAATTTGACAAAAATGACCCACCATCCCGTCACTCACTTGTAGGACTAGCGGCTACACTTCTTTTGACACAAAGCGCGCCATTTGTGTCAAAAAAGGTATGAAAAAAATGTGTGTCGCTTTTTCAAATATTTCTTCATGCAACTAGTTTTCCATACAACCCTATCCTCACTCTTTTATCTTCCTATTTTTTTTTTGAAAAAGGTGCTAGATATCGCTAATCCTGTATAGCACTATGCTTTCTAGTTTGAAAGAGCTCACATTCAGTAGAGGTCTCCAATTAAAATTGGATCATCCGATTTTTATTGGGCCAATAATTTCTCAAAGCTCTCTCATTCAATTCTTTTATACAATGTAGTATGCTTCCTAATTTTTAAGGCCTCATAATTAATTGAGGCCTTCAATTTAAAACCGGTCACCTGATTTTGAGTGGGTCAACAATTTCTCAAGGAGCTCTGACATTCAATTCTTTTTTAATTTTCTATGCCCTCTAACTTTGAAGCTATTTCATTCAATTGAGGTATTCAATTTTAGATTTGGTTTATGATTTTGTTCGGGCCAACGATTTTTCGAATCAATCAGCAGCAACCGGCCTATAAAAACAAATCAATCTCGTGCAGCCTCCCACCACCTAGTATTAGGAGTTTATGGTGTTTAAAAAAAGCATTAGGAGTCTATGCACATTGTAGAGTTTTTGTACCTTATCTTTATCTTTTATGGGTCACAAGAAGTCGCATGCCGCCAGGGGCGGATCTACACCCCAGGCCCCCAGGGCCCAGGCCCGGGGCGTGGTTTTATTTTTTAGCTATTACCATGCTATGTTTTTCATATGGGCCCAGGGCCTAGCCCACGACATAGCCAAGGCCTAGACGCCCAGCTTCCTCAGCCACGACCTAGGCACCGTAGTTCGCACGCACGCGCGTCTGGAGCGGAATGACCGCGACAGCCGCCTCCCCTCCTGTGCGCCGCGCCGCAGCCGGGCCGCCGGCGACTCCCCCCCACGCGGCCACGCCCAGTCCAGTCCCAGGGAATGCCTCGCTCCTTGCCGCTCTTCTCCACGACATAGCCCGGGGCCGTCTCTCTTCCACAATCCCCTGCTCATCTGCTCCCCGCTGCTCAGGACTGTGGACTGCTGGTCCGTCGCTGTTGCTCTAGCCGTGCGGCGCCGCTGGTCTACTCCGGCCACTGCCTGATTCCGGACTCCCCATCTCCGCGCCGCCGCTCTACTCACTGCCCGACTCCGGGCTCCGATTTAATTGATGTATAGCCCCTGTTTACGTATGATATGAAGAAAGTTTAACTGAACCTTGAACCAACTATTCAGTCATCGTTCCTGCCTAATTCTATATGCATTATCGATTTGAAACTGAAGCATTCTTATGTCAATTCATTTCATATTGCAGAAATAGAAGATGAAGAGATATTTGTCGACAAGTATTCCCGATGATGATATTTTAGATTTTAATTAATCATTATTATTTCATTATGTTTATGCCTTTTCTTATGAGATTACATGTTTGATGTCTTGAAGGTGTTGCTTCTTCTTGTGCTGTTGATCATGTTATGGGGGCACAAATGAAATAAACAACTGATTTGGTATTCTTTTATATCCCTGTATTGTCTCTAGTTTTTATCATGTTTTGTCTCTTCTGTTGGATTGATAAGCACTAAGATTAAATCCTAGATTTACTGAACAATTAAGATTTATTTTGTTTGTTATTGCATATGATCTTTTTTAAATATCATAATGTGTTTTTGGGTAGTTATAAGTGCCAAAGTTTTTCCTTGTTGTCGAAAAAAATAATTTGGGCCTGGGCTTTGCTTAAATCCTGGCTCGGGCCTCTCGGTGCCGCCCCACGGGCCCCCGGATCTGATGATACGACGCGCTTTGAAATCGGCTCCACGCCCACCCTTCCTTTTTTTTTATTCCTCCGACAAAGCAAAGTGGGAAGAAGAATAAAAATCCCACCCCCGCACGCACGCGCACACGCGGCCGCACCACAATCAAATCCATCGCCACGCACGCCCCCACTCAAACCCACAGCCCCCGCTCGGCTCGCCGCCGCCGCCGGGCCGAGCTAGGGTTCCGGCGAGCTCGCCCGCCCGCTCGAGGGGGCCGGGTCAGGGGTTCGCTCCCCGGCCGCGCCCTCCCCTACCTCGCCGAGGGGAACCCGCTTCCCTCCCCTCCCCGGTGAGTTCAGTTCGGGACCCCCGCCCCCTACCTTGCTCGCCGCTCCCTGCCAGTTCCGCGGGGAGAGGGATCCCTTCCCTGCCCGCAAGGCCGCAACCCGCCGCCGCTGCTGCTGCCCGGAGCTCACTTTCCGGAGCTCTTTTGGTCTGTTTCTTAATTCGGAAGTGGGGAATACGTACGCGATCCTGAATGCTGCCTGCTGCTTTGTTGTTGCATACATAGATTCCGCCTTGCCTCTCCGGGGGAGATGCTTAGATTGTTTACTTTGCTGGTTGGTTGATTGACGGCTTGGAGTTAGCTGTAGGTCAGCGGTTGCCGTCAGCAACCAATCGGGGAGTGATTCTGACAGCGATGTGTACCTCCCTTGCTTATTGCGTGGAGTTTGTTTATTGCGTGGGGGCAACGACTGACGGACCCTAAGCGCTTGCTTGTCGTGCCGCGCCACGCCAAGGATGCTGGGGATGGATCGTTGGCTGGTCCACCGCTGCCCACAAATGCTGGTTTTAGTACTTCCCTGTGGCCCTCACCGGCTTATTGTCTGGGTTGCGAGTTCCGCTCCGCGTGCTCTCCAATTAGCGGTCTGTCTGTTCCGTGGATCATCTATTTGTAAAGCCGTCGGTGGTTGAGCCAACCTGGTGATTCACAGCGGTGTGATCCTCTGTGTTTTACTGCTTGCTGTGAGAATTCACTTTTGTGGGTGAATCTGATCTAACACAACTTGCTGTTGTGACATATTTACAGGCTTGACAGCAGCGATGGAGAAGGAGCTGAGCAGCTCCAGCGACGTCTCTGCGTCTCATGTAGGTCGTGTTAGGAATCGAAGACGCCCTAATGAGGTTGGTTATTTATCTCTTGGAATTTTGTTCCTTTGGCTCAGGCTTCCTTTCCATGTCGTTTAGCAAATGGACAAACTCTCTAGTTTCTCAGGCAGCGTGTTGCATCCACGGCTTTCTGCTGGTCTCTATTTTTCAAGACAAGAGAAAGTTGTTGATCCTTTTCTTCTCCAAATTTATTCATTAATCAGATGGGTATGCTACAAAATCTTCCAGCTATGTTTAAAAAACCAACCCCCAATGTAAAAAAGTGCTTACAATGTGCAGAAAGAAAGAAAGATAAAAAAAATCTTGTACTGCTCTGTTATATTTGTTTATCGCTTGTTCATTTACCGTTGTTAATGGAGTACTTGTTGAGTGATAACATGGGAGCATGCTGCAATGATAGAGTTTCCACCTGCTTTTTGCTGACTACCATGATTTTTTTGGAGCTAATATTATATATTTTCTGCAGGTTACAACCGATGGGAATAGAACAAATGGACCCACTTTGCTTGTCAGCGATCGGAACAAGTATAAGTCGATGCTTATCCGTACATATTCTACTGTGTGGATGATTGGCGGCTTTGCATTCCTAGTTTATATGGGCCATCTTTATATCTGGGCCATGGTGGTTGTCATTCAAATATTCATGGCGACAGAGCTTTTCAACCTACTCAGAAAATCCAGTGAAGAGAAGCAACTGCCAGGGTTCAGGCTCCTAAATTGGTAGGTGCCAAGTCATTCTGATTCTACTATTTGTTTTGAATGGAAAATTTTCAATTAACTCGACGATGTAGCTGCCACCATTGTAATGCTTTTCAAAAAGCATATATAATTTGTTACTGCCATTTCTTTGCAGGCACTTCTTTTTCACGGCAATGTTGTTTACATATGGACGCTTTCTTAGTCGGGAGCTTGTTAACACAGTATCTTCAGATCACTTGTTGTATAAGCTCGTCAGCGGCCTAATAAAGTATCAGATGTTTATTTGCTATTTTCTTTATATTTCAGGTAAGGCACAATATGTTTTGCAATGCATAAATAATGCCAATTAGTAATTATTCACTTCGAAATTTAATATTTTCTTCAGATTTTTTCAGAACATGCTAATATGTGTAAAGACCTAACCCAAAATATAGCAGTCACCACTTTATTACATTTATGGTCTGCTTGGCTACTTTGGTTATTATATGGTTATAGGTTTTCCAGTCAATGTAAATGATAGTGCACCTGTGGCATTAGCAACTATTTTGCAAACTCCTAGAGTGGAAATATTTATTGATTGAATTGAAGAAACGGAGGTTCAACACCATTTGACCAATTTTGGATGGGCGTTAGGGTTTGGGAATGTTAATAACTAAAATTTTATGTAATGCATGCCTGCCCAAGTAATCTGAAGAACGCAATGTGTTACGCAAAAGCCGATTGTCTTTGGATTTTGCAATTTGTTTGGTTGCTTGAGTTTTGCTTAGACATTCCTCCCTCTAGTAACCTGCTTGTCTTGTCTTGCTAATTTCTATTTCATATCTGCCATAAAAGTAATGTATAATTCCCATGATCCAGGATTTGTATGGTTTATTTTGACACTGAAGAAAAAGACATACAAATACCAGTTCAAACAGTATGCCTGGACACACATGATTCTTTTAACGGTTTTTGCACAATCTTCTTTCACGGTGGCAAATATATTTGAAGGAATGTTCTGGTAAGCCATATATTTATCTTGTTAGCATGCTTATATTTACAATGTTTACTTGCTGACTTGAGTGAAATGTTTATCCATTTCTACCCTGTTTTGACGTTTGACATGTATTTGTTTGGTGTATTTTAAACATCCAAGTTTCTTTGTTTAAAAAGCACCTGAAGTTGTTAAAGTTACATCAAGGTGCCTAATTTCTTGTTCAGCCGTAAAAAATACTGTTCATGAAGTCCTGGACCTCTTCAACTTACTAGGAGTTTCCCAGATTACCACCCAGTTTTTACTTCGGTTACAGTGGTAATATCACTGAATTGGCCATATTAACCCATTTGCGATTTTGTTCTAGTAGGAGTCTGACCTACCACTGTAAGAACATCAAGGTCCTCACCAGAAAGAAAAGAAAAGAAAAACTTAGGAGTGCTGGCTGCAACAGCTATACTCAAACTGCTAAACATTTATGTATGTTGCTGTTTGATATATGTGGTTTTTTCTTGTATCTGACTTGAGTTAAGCTACTTTATGGCAATAGCACATCGTTAAGTAATATATACTGTTGAAAAAAATTGTCTAATTTGGTTCTATGCATATTAATTAAACGAGTAACTATTAATATTTTAGCATGTGTATCTGACAAACTCCATACATCTTCAATGCTATGCTTGTACAGGTTTCTTCTACCTGCTTCACTCATTGTGATCAATGACATTGCCGCCTATTTATTTGGGTTCTTTCTCGGGAGAACACCATTGATCAAGTTATCTCCAAAGAAAACATGGGAAGGCTTTATTGGTGCATCAGTGACAACCATCATCTCTGCTTTCCTGGTGAGAAGAAGCCCTGGTTTATGTACTTAAGAGATTACTAGTACCTTCAAGGGGTTGAATCTGTAAACAATAATTTATGTTACACATTTGATGCACAAAATGATTCCGGATGCTTCATTTGTAATTCTTTATAATAGCATTTTTCACTTTCACTTATTTTCTCTGGCAGTTAGCAAATGTAATGGGTCGCTCCCAGTGGTTTACATGCCCAAGAAAGGTAACTTATTATTTATTTCAGAATATGACTGCTAGTTGGATTAACAAATTGGTGTCCTGTTGAATTTGTTCTTAGTTTTCATTTTGGAAATATTTTCAGGACCTGTCAACAGGGTGGCTTCAGTGTGATCCTGGCCCTATGTTTAAGCCAGAGCATTATTATCTGGGAGATTGGGCACCCCATTGGGTAAGAAGAAAGATATCCTTTTCAATTTGTTAGTTTTAATACTATTTTCTCTACTATATAGGCTGGCATAAGTATAAAGTTCAAATTTATAAGCCCCCTCCCCTCGCAACCGTTGCCTGAGTCCACAAAAAAAAAAACTCGACCTCAAAACTGCCTCACAACCGTTGCCTGAGTCCAAAAAAATAACCTTGACCTCAAAACCGTTTGGTTGCTAACTCTCACTCTTCAGCAAGACAAGGCACATCATCCCCCTTCAGTCAATTTACTCTAGTTTCGTTCTTCGTGGCTACTGTGGCGTTTTGACATGCAAGTGGTTTTGTACCACATGTCAACCAATCAGCAGAATCAGCAAATAACCAAAAATGATGGTGGGACTACATGTTGTCTCGAAACTTCTTTCCTCTGTTTGTTTCGTTCTCCATGTCTCCTTCCTGCTGCCCTTCCTCGTGAGCCCACCCCGAGAGTGGTCGCAGCAGCCCACAAGGAAGTGGAGCACATCAGCAGCGGTGTTGACTCCATTCCTTATCCATGGCGCCTGAACAGAAGCAGCAAAGATAGAAGGATCAGCAGCAGCCAGTCATATGCAGAGAGCATGGCAGAAGCGGCAAGAAAGAATCTTGAGCTGGAGAGGGTCCTGCATCCAGATGGAGTTTAGTTTCTCAGGAGTAATGGAGTTCTCTGCGGTAGTAGTTGGTGTCCATGACATGTTAGTCTCAGTTCTGTGTCAGTTGAAGATTAGAAGTGATATTACTGGTATTCTATGGCATAGACTCCTCTTGATAATTGGAAAGGGTCAACGCTGTGTTCGACAATCAAGAAAAAGTATGTCACGTGTATTTGCTATTTCTCAGTCCATATAGGCCTCAGCCTTATCTGTCTTTCTCCCAACAGTAACTATCCTGATGTGAATCAAGGTTAATAACAGGGCACTTGTTGTGGCTGCTGATGTGTCTGACAAGCAGCATTTACATCAGGGAAGTTTAACATGTAGGTGCCATCTTTATTAAAACCATGAGGCTTTTGGGTAAGGTCAAATCTAGTGCTTGAATGACCAATGAAGATGTCTATCCCATTTTGGTCCGTGAAAGGTTCAGAGAAGCATAATCAGGTCATTTGCATGTGACCAAATGCTCAGCTGAACCAATAGACTATTCTTTTCTCGTATCCATCAAATCCCCCCTGTTTGATGAATTAATGCTACTTCATCATGATAATTGATCTATTTACTTTACCTAGTTGTTTCCTTATTAGTACCATCTTTACGAAGTTTATGGATCTTCTAGCCATGAACTTTATCTGATTACTTGTGTCTCTTGACAGTTTCCATGGAAAGAAGTGTTCCTAATGCCTGTGCAGTGGCATGCTTTAGCCCTTGGTTTGTTTGCATCGATAATTGCACCATTCGGTGGATTTTTCGCAAGTGGCTTCAAGAGGGCTTTTAAAATAAAGGTGCGTACTGCTTCAATATCGTTGCTGTCTCTGGGAATACTGAAGTATGAAAATTATACAGTTCTTGCTTCCATTAACATCTTCAAATTTTATAGGATTTTGGCGACAGTATACCTGGGCATGGTGGAATCACTGACCGAATGGACTGTCAAGTAAGTCACTACAAAGAACATTTACATGCTGGCTATGAAACATATATATGCATATACCTCAACATCTTGGTTCTACTTGTACCTTAATTTTTATGAGGAAGCATGTGGTTAGTAATTCAATTGTGAACCAACTTATTGACGTAAATGTCTAACCTTATTGTTTAGAGTAAAGAGGAAATTACTGAGAAGGCTTGATTATGCACAAAGTTGAATGAACTTGTTTATTCTTCGATATATATCATATATTCCTATCCTGTGCAGTTTAGCTGAAAATAACATTTGTTCTTGTATATTTTCCCCAGATGGTTATGGCAGTTTTTGCATACATATACCACCAATCGTTCATCTCGCCCCACAATTTCTCTGTTGACGCAATCTTGGATCAGGTCCGTATCTATCGCACGTGGTTGGTTTTCGTTTGATCTTATTATTATCCTTTTCATCGTGGTTCTCATCCAGCCACATTCTACCTTCTTTTTTTGCCATTATCCAGATCTTAAGAAACCTGACGTACGAGGAGCAGAGAAACTTGTATGAGCAACTTGGGGAGATGTTGGGCAACTTATGCAAAGCTGATAAACTCGCTGCTTGCTTATGAAAAGCACACAACACAAGACAGTAGGCTGGCTGTGTATGTATCTATTTGAGTGCTCGCTCGGTTCGCCGTCATGAATGTAGCTCTAGATTCACCGTGTACAGCATCGTCGTCGTAGCTCCTTTGTACCCTTGTGATGGGAGTGATGGTGTCCTTGTCGAAAACATTGTACAGAATGGATGTATGGACTGTGGTTGATAGGGCTAACTAATTTAATTAGGTGCTTGATTTGCTGTGAACTTGTGTTGCTTTTATTCTCCCCCTGCTATTGATTTATTAATTTGCCCGTTTTGCTCATTTCTCGTAATCGGAGATGGAAAACTTATATTCCTGTAAACCCTCACTTTGTTTGTTCGACCATGTCGACTATTTGGAGAGCTGTACACAAAATATTTGAAGCCTGCATGTTTCCGTTGCCCCTCTCATCTATGTTAATAGTATGTACTACTACTCTATCTGATTCATTCAAAATATGTGAAGTTCCAGGTTTGTCCTAAGTCAAAAATCTTTTTAAGTTTGACTAGTATGTGGCGTGGAAAATTGTTTGATGTTACATCTTCTTTGCATGTCCCATGTTGCACTATTTGTTTGTAATACAGCCATTTGCATCAACACCCAAATTGCAATTTCATACTGCAGAGGTATTTTGAAAGGGATGGATGCACTGTTTGGAGAATGACTATTTGGGCATCTGACATGTTCAGACTAGTTCTGTGTGATTGCAGAGTGTGTACGCATGCTTGAAGTTTGTGCGACCAAGTACTACGTTGTATTATATGGGATGGTTTATGTCCTTGTGCAGGACTATTCTTAAGTTGGTTCAGGATGACCGGCTGGGGATGTCAGGGACGACTCTGATAATCTGTTTACTTCCTAGCCTTCCTCTCCAAGGCATGACTAATGTCTTGAGAAGCTTGACATGAAAGTTAACTGGTAATCCGCAAGCAACGACCCACTATTTTTTGGTAAACATTGTACAAAAAGTCCACTCAATGTCTGGATATCGTAAACTAAGTGATTGTGGAGGATCATTAGCCTCGACGTTAGCACTGGCCTCATGGATGACGCATTCTTGCCTTCCATACTCCATCACACAAGCTCTACATAAGTCACTCCTCTCGCTATAGCAAGGAACCAAGCAAAACACAGTAAACATCAGTACAATCAAAGTTCAAATCTGCAGCACACACCCATAGCGCGTTGCGGAGGAGAAATGGCTGGCGAAGGTGAGCTGAAGCTGTTGAGTACGTGGGCGAGCCCCTGGGCTTCTAGGGTGAAACTCGCGCTCCACCTCAAGGGCTTGAGCTACGAGAACATCGAGCAGGACCTCAACAGCAAGAGTGACCTCCTCCTCGCGTTCAACCCAGTGCACAAGAAGGTGCCCGTGCTCATCCACAACGGCAAGCCAATCTGTGAGTCGGTCGTCATAATTGAGTACATCGACGAGGCCTATGGCAGCACCGGCCCCTCCCTCCTACCCACTGACCCCTACGAGCGTGCCGTTGCTCGGTTTTGGGTAGACTACATTGACCACAAGGTGCTTAAGTGTCTGATTTGTGTTATCGATTTTACATATGATGCGTGGTGAGTTGATCAATGATGCTATTTGTGCGTGTGCATGCAGCTAGTCATCCCGTGGAAAGTGGCGTTCACAGCCAACACTGAGGAGGATAAGACTGAAGCGATAAAGCAAATATTAGTGGGGGTGAATGTGCTAGAGGGGGCTCTCAAGGAATGCTCCAACGGGAAGCCCTTCTTTGGAGGTGATAACGTTGGATACGTGGATATAGCACTAGGCGGCCTGTTGGCGTTTCTGCAAGGAACTAAAGAACTATGTGGTACCAAGCTCTTTGGCACCGCGAATACCCCACTTCTGCTTGCTTGGGTGGAGCGCTTCACTACGCTGGACGCTGCCAAGGCGGCTCTTCCGGACGCCAATAAATTGGTTGTGTTTGCAAGGACAAGGCGGGCCCGGATTGCTGCTACTATAAATGTATCTGTCAAGAACTGAGCTAAGTTGGCACCCAATTGGTTCGGATAACGGATAAAAAATAATACTTATTACAGTTATGTTTGCTGAATAATGTAAGCTGTATTATTATACTTATGCCCGTTGAAAAATGTAAGGTGTATTATCTCTTGTGGGTGTCTCTGACAAACATCTTATCTATGCAATATTGAACTGAATAAGGAAGATGGAATTTTCTCTGATAATAATATCTTCTTTCTTGTTGAGATTTATTTTTGCTTTCACATAGAGGAAGTCTGTGACAATCCACAAGTATAGGGGATGACCGTAGTCTTTGAGGGTAGTATTTCACCTAAATTTATTGATTCGACACAAGGGGAGTCAAAATATATTTATAATTCTTAGCAGTTGAGTTGTCAATTCAATCACACCTGAGAAGTCACTTTCTTGCAAATGATCTTGTTGACATGTCATCTTTGCTCGATTTGAAGAAGGAAGCAAGGAGTATCGCTAAGCTGATTAATAGTTTACAAATCAACAAGATTAGTCGCTTGGCCAATGGGGTAGCTCATCAATTGCAACATTTTGCTTTTTGATAATAGATCGGATGGTATTCTTATTAATGATGTACCGCCCCGTGTGGTGAATTCTGTAATGAACGATTGTAACATCTCTTTTGAATAATTAATATTAGAGGTGGTGTTCAAAAAGAAGAAGTCACTTTCTTGCAGCAATTTATTAGTAGCATGATATTATAGAAGTGGAAATAGTAGTAGCAGTAGTAACAGTAAAAGTAGCAATTTGGTAGCAAGTGTAGCAGCAACACTAATAGTAACCTGAGCAAAGACAACATTATAAAAGCGTAGACATGGAGTAGTGATGGATATTTGTATGAAATTCATTATGTAACGGTCACAACCTAGAGTAATACACAATAGCTCCAATTCAATCATCATATATAGGCATGTATTTCATATATAGCTCCAATTCAATACGTGCATGTGGTAAGAACTTGCATAACATTTTTTGTCCTGCCCTTCGTGGTAGTGGAAGGAAGAGCGGCAGAAGGGAGAGAGGGAACTGCCGCGCGGAAATGTCCCTCCCGCCAAATCTTGCTAGCGACAGAGGTCACCCTCGAGTCGGCCTCCCGCCCCGTGTTTCTAAAGGTTGAGGGGAAGAATTTGCCGCGCCCCGTAATTTTTTTAAAGGCCGCGGTCCGATATTGTATTTGTTCGAGCCATTTTTTTCTCGCAAAACTGTTAACCGGCAGTTATTTTGCAGTTCGGCGCGATATAAGGAGTCTGCTAGAGATGCTCTTAAGTTAACCCATACTAGATGTATGATTGGTGCTGTATATCTTTGTGAGGGCTTTGGAGAACAGATACTAAAATCTTATTTTGGAGTTCAAACCAAGATAACTTTTACCTGTGCCCCTCTTGCTTGTACTAGCCTAACCCGCGCGGCGGCACGCCGCGCTCGATGATCACTCGCAGATATGTTCAATCTACTGATTCAAGAGTGGATCAGTGCATGCTGATTTAATCTTAGAATAATATATAGAGACATTGAAGCAATCGAACATACGAAGCTATTGAAATGTTGCAAATGTAGGGATACAAAGGTACAAATTAAAAGCGGCACACTCTTGAGGCAAACAAATTATTCAAACTACATACAGTTCGCTGCAGACAGGGAACTGTATATAAAAACACAAATACACTACATAGATAAGCTAGAAGTAGTTGTTAATGGATTAGATCATCCTAGTATATCCTCCTACAGGATTGGTGCCTGTGATAAAATGATAAAGTGATTTTGCAAGTTCTTGGATACGTCCGACGGGAGGGTGCGCGCCCTTATATGTGATAATGGGATCGTCGCTGTCTGGGCGTTGGGGATACATACAAAGTGGTAATATATCAAAGAAGCCATTGCATATCTTTGCCAAAATCATTGTCTGTCTTGCAAACTTGTTTTGCTTTGTGCTTACTTGCTGGCGGGCCATATTGAACTGCCATTGCTTTGTTTGAGCCTTCTCTCTTACTGCAAACAGCCTTTCCTTTGTGACTTCAAGGGCATAGTAATTATGATCATTGATAGAAATACTATAGTCTGCACAGCGCATGCAATGCACGTATGCAACCCGATGAATATATCCCGCTGAATGCAGTGCACGCATGCAACCCAATGAATATACCCCACTGCATGCAGTGCATGCATGCAACCAGATGAATATACCCCACCGACATGCAGTGCACGCATACAACCCGATGAAATGGGCCGGTAAGTGTCAGGTGTTGCCGCAGAGTCCTTTTTGGGCAATAAAACGATGAAGGTCCGATTAATTCTTTCAGTATGCGCATAAAGGTTGTAAAGTTTCTAAAAAACATAAAGGTTGTAGAACTCATCGAAGAAACAGGATGCAGGAATTTCTTGCAAAGCTAAACATGCTTGGATGGAGATATGGTTATTTATGATGTTCGTTAATTCGTGAGTATTAAGTACTGGTCCGTCCAAGGTACAACAAGTCCATTCAAATATCTTGATATCTCATATTAATTGATTCTGGAAAATAATTTGCCTGGACTTTAGTACTAGCCTCACGGATGATGCATTGTTGCCTTCCATACCCCATCACCCAAGAAACCAAGAAACCAAGGCGTTATTCAAAATACCTCTATATAGGTCGCCCCACTCGTTCTTGCAAGAAACCAAGCAATACAGAGCTTACAACACAATTCAAGTTTGCTCTTATATCATGGGACGGAGGGAGTACAACACACCCTTAGTGCACACAGAAAAAATGGGTGACGTCAAATTAGCCGATGAAAATTGAACGGAACTACCGGCACATGGGCGAGGCCTTAGGATTTCAGAGTGAAACTCACGCTCCACCTCAAGGGGTCGAGCAGGACCTTAACAACAACTACACATAGAAAAACCTACTAGTATGGTGCCCTAGAATACCAAACAAAACTAAAGTCATCCTAGGCGTATATGGTATGCAGTTAGCAAAATCCAACCAGGAACACTGGTGGAAAAAAGGCCTTTGGTCGCGGTTCGCAACTGCCATTAGTCGCGGTTGCGCAACCGCGACAGAACGGGCGCGACTAAAGGCCCCCCCCTTTAGTCGCGGTTGCTTAAGAACCGCGACTAAAGGCCCGTCCACGTGGGCGCCAGGTGGCCGTCGGGGCGGAGGACCTTTAGTCGCGGTTCTTCTGGCCAACCGCGACTAAAGGCCGCCGCAGGTTTAGGGTTTTAGCCCCCCCCCTTAAACCTGTTTTCTGTTTAATTTGTATTGTTTTATTTCTTTTGTGCTTTATTTTAATTTTGAAGGAGTTTCATATATTCTACGGTACTACATACATGCATATGAATGTACAATTTCAAATAAATTTGAAATTAGAACCAAAAAGAATTCAAGAGGAATATACAATATATATTCAATATCATCGGATGACCATATACAATTTTGAACAAGTTTCCATACATGATTTAATGCATATAAAGTTCTACGTCCTCGTAATAGTGTTCTCCTTTAGGATGGAGGACTTCCCTGCTGAACCATCCAGCTAGTTCCTCTTGAAGTGGTCGAAAGCGAGCTTCTGGACTAAGCATCCACCGGAGGTTATTCCTCTGAGCATTGGTATCACTCGGAACCCGCTCAGAGGTGTATCTCCGGATCATCTCACAGACATAGTATCCACATAGATTGGTCTCCGGTGGCTGAATATCCCCAGCATTCTTAGCCTTTAACATTTTGAATTCTAGCTCTTTTTTGAATTCACCGACCTTTGTATCTACGAACCGTCTCCAAACCCTACGAGGCAAAGAAAATTAAATGAACAAAAGAGTTATTAATTAGTTACTTGATATTAGGAAATGAACGAAATAGGCCGATCGATATAGAGCGCAAATGAATGAAAATAATTACTTCTGCAGCATTCTTCTCATGCCGCCCCAAAGCTTTGGATCCATATTCACAGAGTCGTGGACGAGACATTCTGAGGTGTTAACTTTAATTACTAGCAGAATCCAGTGGAACCTGCGGACACGATACATGCACAGTACGTCATGCATAACTCATCGATTAGCCGGCCACATACCATGCATGGAGTAAACAAAAGAGAATGTGCTCAAGACAGAAACACTCACTCAAAATGGTAAGGAAATAGAATATCACTTTTGAGTTCCTGCTTTGTAAGAAACTGCCACAGGTCTGCCTCCACGTCGGCGGGGTAACGCTCCAACACATGTCCATTAACGATGTGTGGGTCAATGAACCCAACATCATGGATGTTTCTTACTCTGCATTCCTTAATCTTCATTCTGCATGTATAATAGCGGACACAACAATATAGTTAGGACATATATATAGTGCAGGCAATATGAACGAGATGGGGTAGAAATTAATAAATCACTTACAGAACGTAGCAACTGATGATAGATTTATCGAGCTCGCGCAGATTGAAAAGCTGGAACAATTCACTCAGTTCAATTTGTACATAGTAATGTTTGAAGTGATGCTCATGTCTAACTTCCGCATAAATATATTCTTTGGCGTTTTTATTTTTTATGTAACCCTTGTACCATTTCAGCAGACCTTTCATTTGTGGAGGTAGATCCTTTTCCTGCGCAGGCTCGACGAGAGGCCCATTCTTGACATATGTAATTACTACCTCCTTCACTGGCGCCTCATCAAGGCCTAACAGTTCACGAAGAGTAATACCTAAGTTGGCCGCTTGTTCTCTGGCACTCGTTACAGTCAATCCCTGTGCTGCCGCAGCTTGTATGATCTCGGGGGCATCCGGATAGAAGGCTTTCACTATAAGCGGGGCAATCGATTGTTTACTTTGTTCCCCGAGCTGGGCAACTTGTTTCCCGCTTTTTTTACTTTCGGCCTTCTCTCGCTCTTTGTTCTCCTTGAACATGAGTGCCTGCCTGCGAAGTTCACGTGCATAGTCGTTAGGCAGATTCTTCGCGGCTTGGGACGGTGTGCTCAAAAATGACTTAGCCCACTTCTTTTGCTCATCAGAAAATACTGGCTTGGGCTCGGGCTCTCTTTTCTTCTTGCAGTCCGCCTTCCATTTCTCCAAATCAGCAGCCGCGGCCGCGTCGACTTCCTCGGCACTACGTTCCCAAGGCCTTGTGGGGAGAGGCTTCAGTGATGGCTCCGGTACCTTTGTGGTCTTAGGTACATAAGGGTCCGGGTTAATAATCCAGGACTGCTTCTGCTTCTTTGCCGGAGGTGGATTGGGGGGCGGCGTCTGATCACCCGCCGGACGAGGACTGGGGGGCGGCGGCTGATCACCCGCCGGACGTTGTGGACTGGGGGGCGGCGTCGGCTGACGTGACGGAGGTGTAGGTGAACCGCCACCACCACCACCACCACCACCACCACCACCACCGCCACCGCCACCACCATCACCGTAGGGGGGTGGACTTGTTGTCCTTGGCGCCTCGCCTGGAAACTTGATAAACTTCTTTTGCTATAGAATGAAATGGCGCTTGACATCTCCAAGTCTTTTCTCCCCTTCAGGTGTAGCAATGTCAATCTCCAGGTCCTCAAACCCTTGGACTATGTCCTCCACCGTGACACGAGCATAGCCATCTTGAATGGGGTTGTTGTGGTGGAGTGCTCCAGGTAAACATGGTAAAGCACTGCCGATGGCTACCTTCATGGACATGTTCCCGATAGGATAATACAGATGACATTCTTTCATCTCCTTTATATCGTCCACGGGGTAGCGAGGAGGCTCCGGTGAAGTAATTTCGACCACCAGAGGCTCCGGTGCAGTAATTTGGACCACCAGAGGCTCCGGTGCAGTAATTTCGATCGTCGGTGCATCTGCACCAGCCGGTGGGGCCTCCGTGGAAGCCACGCTGCTTCTCCGCTGCTGGCTTCCGAGATCCGCTGGATGATCTTCATGCTGCACCCGAGCTGCATCTCTTTCGGCTACTAGTACACTCATGGTTTTCTTCATCACATCAATTTCCGATGCCAACCGCGCCACAACATCTGCTTCCCGATCCATCTTTCTCTTACGACTTCTGTAACCGTACGGGTCATCGTTCTGGGGGAACCCTATTTTCCACGGAATGTGCCCCATGCCTCGTACACGTCCTCCGTGTTCAGGATTCCCGAGGGCTTTTGTCAGCGCGTCGTTCTCTCTGTTGAACTTGATCTTCCCCTGTTGAGCATCCCTCATTGCGTTAATAAGGGCTTGGGTGGGTTTAATTAATTTGCCCCGGTAAACACACTCCCCTGTCTCCGGGTTCAGCGTTCCCCCATGCCCGTACCACCAGCTTTTGGCCCTTGGGTCCCATCCCTCCGTACCTGGACGGATTCCTCGCGCCCTCTGCTCGTTCTCCATCTTCTCCCACCTAGGCTCCCAAAGGCGATACCCTCCTGGCCCCATAACATGATTGTACTCCTTCTTAGCCGCATTTTCCTTATTTTTTTTGATATTTGAATGAACTGCTCCGATTTCTTTTGCTTCACAAATTCTGGCCAATCATGTTTCAGTTTCTCATATTGTCCTTTGAAATCCGGAGTCTTGTTCTGCTTGACAAAGTCATGGGCTAGATTTTGCTTGAATTTCCGGAATGCGTCGGCCATCTTATGAAGAGCGAACTGTTTGACTAGCCTCCTCCTCTCCTTGTTTTCCTCAATCTTGTTACCCTCCTCATCGAATTTGTTGTATTCCGGAGGTAGAACGAAATGTTCCATAAGCTTCTTGAAGCAATCTTTTTTTGTTCTCTTATCGACAAAAGTGAAACCATCAATTCGTGCCTTCTTTGGCTCATTCCACTCCTGGACGGTGATCGAGACGTTGTCTCTAACAATGGCTCCGCATTGGCTGACAAACTTGGTGGCGTTCTTGCGGGGCTCCAGCGGCCTGCCGGTTGCACTGTCGACAACCTCGATGGTGCATGTTTCTCCTTGTTTCATCGTCTTGGTTGCGCCACGCTTTGACGACGTACTCGATTGTTTCGACAATCCGGCCGAGGGCTAAAATAAGAAAGAGTCGCGCGCGTTAGTACACACATATTTATTCAAATCAGTTAGTTTGTATCACCAGAGGCTCAATGTATATATATACCTCGGCGCCGGAGGTGGTTGCTACTTCCATTTGAAGATCGTCGTTTATCGACGTTTGTTCGGCATCATCTTGCTGACGGCGCCCTTCATCTTCACCGTCAAGGTTCAGATAAGAAGAGATATCATCTTCTTCTTCTCCGGTCGGCACATATAGAATATCGCCGTTTATGATGCCGAACATATGTGCTTCACCGTCCGGATCATAGTTGTCCATAATCGGGTCAGCTCTATCGTCCGCCATTATGTCAGTCCTGAAAACATGTAGTAAAAACAAATTAATTAAGTGAAGAAGGGGGGCGGTGGCGGTGGCGGTGGCGAAAGGGCGGTGGCGAAAGGAGGGGGCGAGGAAGGGGTGGGAGAGGGTGTCGCGGTAGAGCGCGAGACGGGGCGGCAGACGACGGCGTCACGGAGAGGGGAGGCGAGGACAACACATTTATAACCCTCGCCGTCCCCTCTCGATCCCTAAAAAAACACCGCGCGCATCGCCGCCCCCCTCGCCGCCCCTCTCCGTATAAACAAATTGTCCGAACAGAGCTTGGAGTAGAGTGGCTAGGGTTTGGCCAGGGATGCGGATGGAGACGAACATATGTGGGGTCGGGATGGCCCATGTGCAGGGCGGGGGGTTTGTTTTTCTTCTGTTTTTTTCTTATGTTTTTCTTCTGTTTGTTTTTTTCTTCTGTTTTTCCTTTTTTCTTCTGTTTTTTTCTTCTGTTTTTTTCTTCCTTTTTCCTTCTTTCTTCTTCTTCCTTTTTCCTTTTAAAATCAGAAAAATAAAACTAATTCATTTTAAAATCTTAAAAATACAATTATATATCAAAAAAATCAGAAAAATAAAACTAATTCATTTTAAAACCCCTTGAAGGTTTGACAAAAGGTTTGATACATCATTCAGTTCATCGACCAAATACAAAGTTTGGTACAATAAATTATTACACATCAATTCTTCCCTTGTGTCCCTGCTTGCTTACGATTGTGCCGTATCCATGGAGCATCCTCATCATTTAACTTAATGCTTGGGTCAATGTTCACTTTGAAGGGCGGAATTTCACCAAACATATTATAATCTTCTGACATGTCTGTCTTGTCCTCCACTCCCACGATGTTTCTTTTCCCTGAAAGAACAATGTGGCGCTTTGGATCATCGCATGATGTACTGATCGTTTTCTTATCTTTCCGTTTCCCATGCTGCAAAATCTTTGAACCATCTGTCGATCTTTCTCCATTGCGTTCCATCTGCGGTGTGTCTCAACTCCCCGTCCGACTTACGGTCCTCTTTGTGCCATCGCAACAACTTGGCATGCTCTTTGTTCCTGAACAGACGTTTCAACCGTGGTATTATAGGAGCATACCACATCACCTTGGCGGGAACCCTCTTCCTGGGTTTCTGGCCCTCAACATCGTCACCAGGGTCATCGCCTCTGATCTTATAACGCAATGCAGTGCATACCGGGCATTCATTCAAATTCTCGTATTCACCGCGGTAGAGGATGCAGTCGTTGATGCATGCATGTATCTTCAGAACCTCTAAACCTAGAGGGCAGACAACCTTCTTTGCTTCGTACGTACTGGCGGGCAACTCGTTATCCTTTGGAAACATATTCTTCAACATTTTCAGCAAGTTTTCAAATGCCGAGTCAGCTACACCTGCCTCTGCCTTCCATTTCAGCAAATCTAGTGTGCAGCCCAGCTTTTTCAGACCATCATCGCATCCGGGGTACAACGCCTTTCTGTGATCCTCTAACATGCGATCCAAATTCTCCCTCTCCTTTTCAGTTTCGCAGCGTCTCCGTGCATCAGCAATGGTCCGACCAAGATCATCAACGGGATCATCACGTGCCTCTTCTTCACCTTCCCCTTCACCTTCAGCATCCTCCATGAAAGTATCACCGAAATGAGCAAGATAGCTTTCATCGATGAAATCATCCCCTTCTTCATCTTCTTCCATTATAACCCCTCTTTCTCCATGCTTGGTCCAACAATTATAGCTTGGCATGAAACCGTGCCGAAGCAGATGCATGTGAACATCTCTTGAGGAAGAGTAACCCTTCTGATTCTTACAGATAACACATGGACAGATAACAAAACCCCCCTCCTTGTTCGCATTAGCCACTACGAGGAAATCTTTCAAACCCGTAGTGAACTCGCCGGAGAGTCGGTTACCGTACATCCATTGCCGATTCATCTGCATTATTATAATATAAAATATATAATTAACCATCATGCATTTGTTAAACTAACTAGCTACAAATAATATAAATTAAACAATGAACTGCACACATGCATATTTTATCAATGACACACATGCATGAAAGGTTCAAGTTGCTAACCGCGATCGAGGAGGAAAAAATAAATGAGGAACCTCAAGTGTGGCTCCAACACTTCATATCATGTTTGTTTCACCCTCTTAGGGCATTTCATCAAACACCTTGTGTGCATAAGAGGAACCAAAAGCAAACCTAGCTACACCCCCTTGTGAAGCTTGTGAAGAGAAGTGGCACCAAATGGCTAAGTGAGCGTGCTGAACTGGTATATATAGGGGAGGAGCTTTAGTCGCGGTTGGCCTGGCCAACCGCGACTAAAGGCCTTTGCGCACCTTTAGTCGCGGTTGGCCTGGCCAACCGCGACTAAAGCCCCTCACGTGCACCAGCTGGCCACCGAGCGCCCTGGGCCCAGGCCTTTGGTCGCGGTTCGTCTGCCGAACCGCGACTAAAGACTTCATTAGTCGCGGTTCCTACAGTTTCGCGACTAATGGGGCTGGACGGAAGCCTCTTTTTCTACCAGTGGAAACAATGTCTTTTGGTCTTCCGATGGTGGTACTTCCCTTGGCAAATTCGATGGCTGATGCATTAGCTAGGCGAGGTTGCGTTTCAACAACTGACTGTGTGGGTAGACGGTCCACTAGATCTTTACTCAACTTTTCCGTTTTGACTTGAATCTTAGAAGCAATCTAAGGCAGGTGTCTCTGCCGAGAAAAAAAAACACTGCATACTGTACTAGTGATGTACCTAACCCATGTATTAAATCACAACCCTATTACAATACAATGTACTCCCTCCGTCCGGAAATACTTGTCCTACAAATGGTTGTATCTAGACTTATTTTAGTTATAAGATGCATCCATTTTATCCATTCCTAGGACAAGTATTTCCGGACGGAGGGAGTAGTCGGGAAATCAATCCATGCATTTGGTCATATGAAATACAAAGTTACTCACTACAGTAGTACAAATTTCTTGGAACAACAAATACAACAATGGTTGACACTGATAGTTACCTATCTTATTCGACTTAACATACATGCTGTTGAAACTCCCATCTGGAAACAAACCTAAGGATTACGGGACCTATGCAGCGTGACAAGGCGACCTGCAACATCTGTCATTGACGGTCTTTGATCTGCTTCAAGGTTAAGACACTGAACAGCAATCTCTACCAACTTGTTGAGAAGTTCCAAATCTCTGGTCGTTGCAATTTCCTTATCAAAGAGCTCAGTCATTGTCTCCCCATTTTGGTGACACTCTAGGAAGCTCCTCACTAGGCTATTATTGTCAGAATGAGTGGCCCTCTTCCTGCTAATGAGCTCTAAGATGACGACCCCAAAACTGTAGACATCACTTTTGTCGGTCAATCGACCTGTTTGTAGGTACACGGGATCCATATAAGACATGTCACCTATGATGTTTCTAGTGTGGTCCTTGCCTTGTGCAATCAACCTTGATATGCCAAAATCCGCGATCTTTGGGGAAAAGTTCTCATTCAAGAGTATGTTTGCTGGTTTGACATCACCATGCAGGATTGTGTTATGGGTTTGTGAGTGCATATAAGCTAGACCATGTGCTGAGTCTTCAAGAATACTTAGACGTACATCCAAGTCAAGAAGCTCCTTGTTGTCAGCTCTATGAAGATTGTCCTCCAAGCTTCCTTTGGAGATGAATTCATAGACTAGCATGGGGTTATCCACTTCGAGGCAACAACCTATAAGCCTTACGATGTTCTTGTGGCTGACTTAAGACAGGATGGTGACTTCATTTGGAAATTGCTCCTTCTCTAGGACACTACGACCATTTGGTTTCTTTACTGCAACGATAACTCCATCAACAACACCCTTGTAAACTTCACCAAAGCCACCTTTACCAATTACATTGCTACTCTTTAAAACTGGTTTGAGATTCCCCCTTGTGTAAATCTTAATAGTTCTAGCTTTCTCTAATGTAAGACCACCATTCTTTTGGTAAAAGTCTTTGGCCTTCTGCTTCTCTTTGCGAAGAACAAAAAAGAATGCCAGAAATGCCAAGACAAGAATGCCACCTATTGCACCTACATGGGCAAAGAAACAAATTTAGAACTATTGTAATAATCAAAGTTTCTCGACATTAATTTGTCTGTCATCCAATTTAACTGTTGTAATGAACAAAATTAAATTTTGTTTTTACTCTTGATTTGAAGTGCGGGCAAATATGTTAAAAAAGTGGATAGCAAGATACATACAAACTGAACCATTCAATTAGGGATCCTAATATGTACCAAGTGGTAGTTACTCTCATGTCTCTTATACTACCATGTACTCCATCCGTTCCCAAATATTTATCTTTTTAGAGATTCCAAATGGACTATCACATACGGATGCATATAGACATATTTTAGAGTGTAGATTCACTCATTTTGCTCCGTATGTAATCACTTGTGAAATCTCTAGAAAGACAAATATTTAGAAACGGAGGAAGTAGTATATATAATAATTTTTCATTCTAAGTATGTTCATATACTATATCTAAGATTTTTCAAAGTGAGATATATGAAAAAATTGTTTGTGAGTCCATAGTTATTAGTATATTTTGAAAATAACTTCATATTTGTACGTATAAAGTACTTCCTCCGTCCGGAAATACTTGTCCAAGAAATGGTTGTATCCAGACTTATTTTAGTTATAGATACATTCATTGTATTCATTTATAGGACAAGTATTTCCGAAAGGAGGGAGTAATATGATAAAAAAGTTACGTACTACCTAGAATGTGGTACATATAGTCCAAAATATTATTATGAATATATAATTAATCAATCAACAACACCTGTTAAGTACATTGAAAATTAGTAACTCGTGTAGTAGGAGTATGATATATACCTACGGAAATCTGTGCTGCAAGTGGGAACTTTTGAGTGCATCGTTCGGTTCTTGGATCACGACTCCGATAACCTGGAGGGCATTCGCATTTGTAATCTCCTTGGATATCCGTGCAGACACCGTAGCAACCATACTTGGCTGGATCTGCACATTCATCAATATCTGTGTCGCGCAATGATAGAAACAATCGTTAATTAGGATGTACTGTAGATGAATAAAGAAAATGGTTTTGCTAGGTCTTAGTAGTTTGAGAGTTTTTTATTCTCCATAGATTCGTAAAAAGTGCATTTTCCAAAGAGAATTGATTTGCATTTCCCAAATTGATTGGGACTTTGATAAGATCTCAGTAGATCGATCGGGACCTGAACGAAAACACAAAATTAAGAATGGTGGGTCTTACCCGTGCATCCGCCGGCAAAGTAGGCGTTTCCCTCGTAGCCATCAGAGCACTTGCAGTTGTAGCCAGGCCCATTGGTGGAATCGACGCAACGGCTGTCAGCGCTCACGCAGGCGTACTGACCCGTCTTGGCCGCTTGCTTGCACGACGGTGTGTCGCCGGGGTTGGAGCTGTTGCCGCGGATGGCCCAGTCCAGCCACACCGGCGAGGTCCGTTTGGTGTCCATCTTGAGGTGGGAGCGGAGGAAGGTGTAGTTGGTCCTGTCGACGAGGAAGGCGTACTCGCAGGGGCTGTAGTCCATCATGGTGGAGTGGTCGTAGGGCCGGAACTTGTAGTAGTTGTGGGTGAGCCCCGGCGGGATGTCGACGTGGCAGCAGCCGACGCCGGCGCAGAGGCCGTCCTGCGCGCTCGCGGAGTTGTTGCAGAAGGACAAGCACCCGGTGTAGTAGGCGTAGCTGTCGGTGCCGCCCTCGGTCTTCCCGCTGCCGGTGTAGGCCATGGTGTTGCAGCCGACGACGACGAGCATGTTGTGCGTGTTGGAGATGCGGTACACGCCGTCCTTGTTCATCTCCGTCTCAGCGTAGCTGAAGTCCTCGGTTGAGCTGGGGCTGGACGAGTTGTAGCAGTGATACCCGATGGGGAGCAGCACCTCGGACTCGTCTGGATCCACGGAGAGGCGCACCACCCGGAGAGGCGTGCCGGCGAGGACAGGGCCGTCCTTGGTGCACTCGATCTCGAAGCCCTTGCGGAAGCATCCTGGGCCGATGCCGAAGGGGTAGGGGATGTCCACGCCGCCGCAGCTCGGCGGACACCCACCAGTGGTCGCGGTGGTAGCTGCCGCTGCCGCAAGGAGCAGCAGTAGTGTCAGTGCCGTCGACATTAGTTGCATGCTCATGCTGGGCCTGGGTGTATCTAGCTTTCCTGCAAGTCATCGTTTTTATAAGCAGCGATGAGCACTCCATTTCTTTTTGATAGTTCCTCCAATTAATTCAACTAATCGCTGCCATCCGCATTAGTTAGTAGTACTATTTTCTCCCCCATCCCAAATATTTTTTTCAGGGTGACACATTTTTTTTCGAAAAGGAGGAATACCCTCGGCCTCTGCATCTGGACGATGCATACGGCCACTTTATTGATTATAACACAAGACCTTATAAAGTCGTACAACAGTAAGACCAAAGCCACCATCTTCGCAACCTCTGTCGCTACTCCTATCTAACTAATGAAGGGGCGCTGATGGTCTGAGCCTAATACCAAACAGACCTCGCAGCCAAACCTAACATCTGAGACCTGAGGTCCCAACCAGGTTCTGTCAAAAATAAATTGAAGCAGAAAAAATACTATCCTAACCAACTAAAGTTGCCATCCTCACATAACTAAACTTGCCGTCGAAAATGTTCGGAGTTGCCATGTGCTCGTACATGACGTTTGGACGTTATCAAGATCTTTTACAAACGACTCGTAGTCACCCGGACCCTGAAACCCCAACTAATTGACCCCATATGAGCCTGGCCGCGTGCACGCTTCTCTCTCACAAGAAACTCTGGCCAAATGTCAATGAGGTGAAGTACATGACATGCTACGTTCCGCCGGTTATCCTTGTGAACAAATCATAAGCAAATACTACTATGCCGGTAATGCATGGCATCTTTCATTTTTTGGACAGCCAATGTACTCCAACTAGCGCTGACACCTATTGTATATTAGTTCTTACGGGATTGAGGATCCCAAGGATCAAGAATCTTATAGCTCATAATCTTGCAAAGAAGCTTTCTCTAATAGAATTGCCTCTAGTTGCCAGAAATCCAGTTCGGCTTTTGGGAGCATATGCTCATGAGTCATGCCCACTAAAAATGCTTTTTGCAAATGTCTTTTGAAAATAATTTATTCATTGTCACACCGAAATGCTCCAGATGTATCTCCAAAATGGCTTTTGAAGCCATCTCCTTTCCTGGAGGAAACTTGATCTCTGTACATTGCCTAGGTTGCTATAAAATATGTGGAGCCCTCTTTTGAGGGTTGTTGCCATGCTTGCCAAAAAAACTAAAAATAAATAAAAAAGATGGAATATGCGATCTTTTCCATATAGGTGTGGCAAGCTCAAAGTCAATGGCCACACTGAACTCTTTACTAAAGAGTGCTCCTATTGAGGATTTGCTAGGTCCTTTGATCAGTCATAATTTTTTTGTCGTGGTTAATGCTTGCGGCCCCAAGTTGCCTAAACCAGTCTAACTAATGCAGTTGTATCCACACTTTTCTTTGTCAACACAAATTAGGCTTTGGTCTCAATGCAACGATGCCTCTCGATATTGGAAATTTGCAAGGGCATGCACTTGCCCAGTCGCGCCAGCCGTCTGATTGCCTCACGATCGACAAAGTCGTTGGATCCCGCACCAGGGCACATTAAGTAAAGTTTTAGTTTCTGAAACTTACAATTTTGTCAGCCGCTTGTTCTGAAACTTACGAGATTGTCAGCCGCTCGTACCAAGTTACACAAGTTAAAACTTAAAACTTACTGTATTGCTGCTCACAGGTTGTAAAATGTACGTTTTTGCCGATCACTTGTAAAGTTTCAAAAGCTGAAACTTAATGAAATGTGGACAGTCCGTTGAAACATATTCAAAATGTAATTTAATTTGGACTTTTCAATCAAAAGATATGAAAGATAAAAAATTGAAAGAATTCTTTTCTCTCTCGATACCTATGTGCATCCTCTACTGAATTATCCTTGTGACAATTTTAAAATTATTCATTCAAATGCATTTCAGGAAGTTCAGCTCTATAAACTACGTTTGAAGTGTTCACGATTCAGATTATTTACAGAAACACTCGTCCAAGAGTAATGTTGATCATAGAAGGTTGAAAGAGCTCAAGATTTTAACACTGACACGGAAAAATTTTCTGAAGAAATTATTGGCAAAAGAAAAGAAAAAAGCCAATGGCTTAGATCAAATTCTTCCTCAAGGGGTGCAGTATCGATGATTTGCCAGGTCCTTGGACCGATCATCATTTATAAATATCACAAGTGGCGTTAATATACAACATCTTTGTTTTTTTTGCGGGTAAATACCTGATCTTACAGGCTGTGCCATCTCCGTCACTTCTGAGATAAAGATCTGTTCATATGCGTATAAACCTAACTGATTAAGGTATTGATTGCGGTTGTCGTGTACTTGCAACATGCAAGTTGCATTTTTAAATGACTTACACTCATGCTTGACCTACTACTACAACACGATGCATAGAGTTGCTTTGTCTTGGTGAAGGTAGCGTACACACTACACACCGTGTAAATTGCCCCATTTTCCAAACGACTCACAGTCACGCTAGCGGCTGGTTTGACCTCGAAACCCCAACTAATTACAGCCATTGCATGTGAGCTTGGTGCCGTTCACGCGCATTAAACGGATCAAGACAAAGTTTTTGTCTATCGAGAAACTCTATCCAAAGTCAATGGGGTGAGATCCGGAGGACTTGTGAAGTCCCGTCGGTCATCCTTAAAAAAGCATAACCAGAAAGCACTCCATATGCCAAGCTCAAAGTATGACATTGCTTTTCATTTACATGCATTTCAGATAGGAAAGGAAATACACATTTCAACTCTAAACTACTCCCTCTGTATCTAAGTATAAGACGCCTGTCAGTTTAAATTAGATTGCAAAAATGTCTTATAAACCAATCTAATAAATGTAGTTGCATGATTGCATGTGTCGGGGGATGGCCCCGAGCAGGCAGCCGAACCTCAATCCCTTTTTAAAACATCGGGGCAAGCTAGGCCCCTCAATCGGGCTCGCCAACCCGCCGGCTCCCCAGCGTGAGCAGGCCCGGTACCGCGACCCGGCCCAGCCGACTGGCGCTTGCCGGCTGGTCACAAGAAGACAACTACCAACGACCAGCGGGCATGGCTACAATGCGTCTCCCTTTACGCCGGCCCCGGTGGGCACGGCAACAGTGCACCCCATGCCCCTGTCCGGGGCGAGCGCTGTCTCAGCGACGCAACCCTGTAGCAGGGCGGCACTGACCGTCCATTGAGGCCTGGCGGGGCGTGCCACAATACCAAGTAGCCGGCCATACCCGCGCCCGGCGGCCCCGGTACAGCCCGCACCCGGTGAACATGGCGAGACCCGCATCCACGAACCCGGCAGGCCGGCGGCCCCCACTGCCGGCTCCCTGAGGATGACACCAGGGACCCGCACCTTTGTATCTTTACCATTGTAACACTGTGGGTCAGCCTATAAGACCCCCCAGGAGCCCTCCATGTACACGGGCAGCAAACAGGCGATCATCAGTAGAATCCACTCACACATACGAGCCAGAGTAGAGGACCAGTTTCCTCTTCCTCCACCCAAACAGCTCCAGGAACAACTCTGTAACCAATCACATATCATCCATTCAGCAGGACTAGGGGTGTTACCTCCCACGGAGGGCCCCAAACCTAGGTACGTCTCGTGTCAAACACCAACGCGTGCCAACCTCGCCTCTGAAACCCGCCGACGCTCTTGTGTCTCCCCCCACTTTTTGCCATCCCATGGCATTTGTCGCGAGATCATCACGACAATTGGTTCCCACCGTGGTGCTGCTCGCGGCACCGGCCGGAGTCAAGTTCCAGACGAGGCCCTTCATCGACTCCGGCGAGCGCATTGTGCACGGCCTGGTCCCCGCACTCGGCATAGCGCCGGCCAGCCTTGTAGGCTCGTCCGCCATCCCCTTTGGCGCGCAGCGCGTCTTCGTCACGCTCACCCTAGTGCGTACCCCAACGAGGTGCTCAACTTCATCGACTCCCATGTCCCCGTCGGTTGCGCCATCTCTAGCGATGTGGTGGATCTCTGCACTTGCGTGGAGGTGCTCACCACCGGCTCTACCTCCTCTTCGGCTAGCACCGCAGCCAAGGCCGCCGCGACCCGCACCATCCTGGCCGATGCGCTATGCACGACGTTGCAGAACCTCAGCATCCCCATCACCACCGACGTCGACGCCACCTAGGCCAGGGCTTGGCTTGACGAGGAGCGCGTGCGCCTGCTAGACGAGGCCATGTCACTTGCTGCTACGCAGCGTCGGCAGGAGTCCGCTCAGCGGGAGCGCGATGCCGCTTACGGCTTCATGTCGACTGCGGCCGAGCCTAGCCGGGTCGCTGAGGCGCGTGCCCTAATACGTCTCCAACGTATCTATAATTTTCGATTGTTCCATGCTATTATATTATCCATCTTGGATGTTTTATATGGATTTTGGTACTATTTTATATCATTTTTGGGACTAACTTATTAACTTAGTCCCGAGTGCCAGTTTTTTATTTATTTTTGTCATCTATAGAAATCCAGTATCAAATGGAGTCCAAACGGAATAAAACTTTACGATGATTTTTCTTGGTCCAGAAAAACCCAGGAGACTTGGAGAGGAGGCCAGAGGAGCCATGAGAGGGCCACAAGCCCTGAGGGCGCGCCCCCAGGCTAGTGGGCCCCTAGGGACTCCCCTAACCCTCATTCTTGTTCTATAAATACCCAAATATTCCTTCTACATCAGAAGCGTCCACAAAAATACTTTTCCGCCGCCGCAAGCTTCTGTTCTCGCGAGATCCCATCTTGGGGTCTTTTTTGGCACTCTACCGGAGGGGGATTTGATCATGGAGGGCCTCTACACCAACCTTGCTACCCTTCCGATGATGTGTGAACCACAGATCTACGGGTCCATTGCCAGTAGCTAGATGGCTTCTTCTCTCTCTTTGATCTCCAATACAATGTTCTCCTCGATGTTCTTGGAGTTCTATCCGATGTAATCTTCTTTTGCAGTGCGTTTGTTGAGATCCGATGAATTGTGGGTTTATGATCAAATTATCTATTAATATTATTTGAGTCTTCTCTGAACACTTTTATGCATGATTAGGACAGCTTTGTATTTCTCTCCGATCTATTGATTTGGTTTAGCCAACTAGATTGGTCTATCTTGCCATGCGAGAGGTGCTTTGTGATGGGTTCAATCTTGCGGTGTCCTCACCCAGTGACAGCAGGGGTAGTGAGGCACGTATTGTATTGTTGCCGTTAAGGATAAAAAGATGGAATTTATATCATATTGCTTGAGTTTATCCCTCTACATCGTGTCATCTTGCTTAAGACGTTACTCTGCTCTTTTGAACTTAAAACTATAGATGAAGGCAGGAATCGGTCAATGTGTGGAGTAATAGTAGTAGATGCATAATCATTTCGGTCTACTTATCATGGACGTGATGCCTATATTCATGATCATTGCCTTGGATATCTTCATAACTATGAGCTTTTCTATCAATTTCTCAACAGTAATTTGTTCACCCACCATATACTTTGCTTCAAGAGAGAAGCCTCTCACTATAGGAAACAGAGAATTTGCCATCAGTCAGCTCTTTGCCGCCTGCTAGCGAATGACAAAGAAGGCCTTCACCGTTTGCTTATAAAAAATGGACGGCAAAAAACTGGCTCACGACAAAGATCCTATTTGCCATAAGCCAATTCTTTGCCGTCTGCTGGCAGACGGCAAAGATTCTTTAACGTCTGCTAGCCCGCGGCAAAGAGGTGGGTGGGGTCCAGTGGAGGCCTAAACCCTAACGGCCCACCAGCCCCACTTCTTTGCCGTCTGCTAGCGGACGGCAAAGAATCTTTGCCGTCTGCCAGCAGATGGCAAAGAATTAACTACCTAATGGCCGTTACCCCCCCACGCCTCTCTCTTCTCTCTCTCTGTCCCTCCGCTCGACCCTCAGATTGAGACGCCCCCGCGACCGCACCGCTGCCGCACCACCTCGCCGCCCCGGAGCACCGCGGCCCCGTCACCGCACCTCACCGTCGCCCCGTCGACCTCGCCGTCCCACCGCCCCATCGCCCCCGCCGCCCCACCGAGCGTCCCCGCCGCCCTGCGTCCTCGTCGCCCTCGCCTCCCTGCCCCAGGCCACCTCGCCCCCTCCTCCACCGGTGCCCCCCGAAGGTGAGCTCTCCTTTTTTATTATTTTTTTCCTTCTTTTAGATTTAGTTTAGTTTATGCTTAGTTTAGTTTAGGTTTTTCTTCTTCTGTTTTTTAGGTTTAGGTTCAGATTTAGTTTAGTTTAGGTTTAGTTTAGGAGGAAGAAGAAGAGGAGGAGGATGAATAAGAAGAGGAGGAAGAAGAGGAGGAGGAAGAAGAAGAAGAAGAGGAAGAAGAGGAAGAAGAAGAAGAGGATGTTACGGGTGCATCAGCGCCGACGGAACCGGGCCGAAGAAGAAGAGGATGTTACAACCTTTACTCAGTCGACAGCACATGGTCGTGCAGTCTCCTAAGATCCCCTGATAGTGCCTCCAGCGGTTTCGGCCGTAGCATCGGCTCGCCCGTGAGATGGAACATGGCCGCACCTTTCACGGGTACACGCTCTTCAGAATCCATCGTTTGGCTACTATGTGCTCTGGCTTGTTTGGAGGCAGCTATCTTCCCCGATCTCTTCCTCTCATTTTTCTTGGGCACACCTTCCAAACCCTTCCTTAACCCTTGCCCCAGTGTTCCCGGGCTAAGTACTGTACGACCCTCGCGCCCGGCTAGTTGAGCATGTGTTGAGGCGACATCTTCAGGTGTGTCCTGTGTGGATTTCATGAAGAGAGACTTTTTGCAATCCCTGCTACGACCTTCCTGCCCGGGCATATCATCCATATCCTCATTAGCATGCTGATAGCCCAATTCGTCATATGGTTGACTCATCATATCTATGTCACAGTCATATGCGTTTGTATTGAGGAAACCCATAGGGTCGACCTCCCTCTCATCATCCATTCTCTGTTCTACAGGACAAATTACATCAGCCAGTACTATTGCACCCCCTTCATCATGTCGTCTGCCACTCTCACCCGGCACTACATGAGCTGCTAATTGCGTAGGCGGGGTGGTGGTCTTCGCACATGCTTGTTGATGTGTGGTTATTGGTGTGCTCTCGGCCGGCTCCAAACGAATAAGATTCTTCAGCCATAGCAGCACCCAACCCTTGCAGTTTCCAATCCGCGGCGGGGTCTCGTCGTCCTCTCTCACAGGATGTACTGGAGGAGGCAAATGATCGTGCCCTGATTTCACACTGGACAAGCTAACCCAGAAGTGCCCAGCGGGGATAGGCTGGTTGTGGAACGTGGGTTGCAAGGGGTCCATTATCATCCCCTTTCCCACGTCCACCTTCTAGCCTTTGATCAAGTAGAGAATGGTGCACGGGGTTTCTTTGGCCTGCAAACACATATGTCTGTGGTGTAAAACATCCGAAAGGCAACGAAAATGGAATATTATATATATATATATATATGTTGGTGCGACATGTAATTACCATGACGGCGTCGAGCTCAGCCAAAGACGAAGGCCCACCTAGCGCGCCAGAGACTGAGGATGGGCTGCCATGAGCGGGAGCGGCTGCGAGAGGAGGCCCGGTTGCGTGAGCAAGTGATGGTGCGATGGTGTTGTTGTTCATGGAGTTGCTCCCGACGAAACTGGGCAACGGGAAATCATGTACCGTCTTGTCTAGATTTTCCTTCGTCCAGTTGATGATAGCTGGAACCAAGTTAGTAGATAAATCATTTCTGCAGGCAGTTATAGCTGCATTGACTGCTTGCAGTAGCAACTCATTTTTCTCCTTGGCTGTTTTTTTCGCGTCCTCAGGTGCTTTTTTCTCGACCGCAAGCTTCACCTTCGCGTCGATGTCCGCCTGACTAAACTTCTTTTTCTGCTTCTTGGCCTCCGGGCCCTTGTTGTAAAACACCTTCCACGTGGCGCCGTCTCCAGCACCGTGCACACGACCATATTGCGGCTGCTGGCCCAAAGGGAGTCCCTTAAGTTCGTTCAAGGCTCGGTTGAGAGGGGTGTCCCACTTGGGCCTCATCGGAGAAGTAGGGCTTTCGGCTGCAAGCTGGTGTTGCTTCTCCTGCAGAAGGAGCGTGAACCGTTTAGGAATGTGTAGTCGACTAGATATGGAGCTAAATGTAAGGTGGTAAAAGAGTAATTACCAGTAGTCTAGTCAATTTCCTTGTGATCTTGTCCGTGTAAAAAACCTTCTTTTCCTTGTCCCACTTGTAGCGGGCCCTAATGAAGTCACGCTCCAAGGGATTGGTGAACTTCATGAAGGGGTCTGGGATACCCGCGGCCTCACGTTCCGCGTCCTCCTTATCCCATATGGGCCTTTTACCGAGGTAACCACGACTTCCGAGGCGATGCTTCCCCGTGTTCCTTTGCCGAAGGCTCTTGAATTTCGCAGCCTTAGCCTTGGCTGCCTCGGTAGCGCATGTGTCCTTGAACTTTTCGAACTCCTCTTCCATAAGTGTTGGCTTTTCCTCCATAATCTTGGACAGGGGTTCCTCAGCCTCAATAGCTCGTTTCACCTTCCCTTTCCAGGAGGCCAAATCATTGCTGAACATGCCCATGGCATGATTGTTAATATTTTTCATCTTCGGATCACCCCACGGTTGTTCTATGTTATCATCCCGGTCGGGGAACTTGAATCTCTTGTGCAACTTCGTCAGGAGCAACCACGTCAAATGTTCTTTACTCCTTAAGTCATCATCGTTGATGCTTGCGCATTCCCGTAGGATGCATCCTACTTGGTTCCCATAGCACTTGCAAGGTTCTTCCGGCTCTAATGGCTCAAACTTGCTAGGTGCCATCTTTGTGATCACTAGTCATCCAATCCCTAGTTTGTTAGGTTTTCGTATCCTCTGCTTATTCTGCTTGTTCTTTTCGGTAGCAGCATCGGCGCCGGTACCTTCCCCGCTGGTATCTTCCCCGCCGGTACCTTCCCCGCTGGTCTCGGCGCCGCCATCAGTGCCGGCGCCATCGGTGTCGATGTCGGCGTCAGTACCATCATCGAGGCCGACCTGCAAACCTTGCTTAGTACTCAAATAGTCGAGGTACTCTTGTTCACCCTCATAATCCATCTCGTCTGCATCTTGGTCAGAAGGCCCAATTTCTTTGTTGTTTGACATGTTTTCTATGATTAAGTCTCCTCGTTTAATTCTAAAAGTATGAAAAAAATGAAAAATGACATAAAAAGAAATCTATCATGCCAAAATTCACGGAAAATTTCGGCATGACCTTTGCTAAAAAATGGACATATCGAGCGCCTGAAATTCACCGGAACAGAAATGAATCAACATTCCGGCATAACATAGGCAACTCGGATCATTTACCCTGCACATAATCATCATTTTCCAAATATGACATGTCCAAAACTAAATAAACCTAGCTAAATTCATAACTAAATAGATGACCTAATTAACCTACTGCCCTAACTAAAACCTAAGTAAATTAACTGAAGAACCCTAGCTAGCAGAGAGAGGAGG